>NC_057825.1:69296642-69599672 GCF_910594005.1 Cervus elaphus | reverse complement strand
GGAAAATAAAAGCTGTTCATTTAAATACACATTTCTGTATGTTAAGTGAATTTGCTCCATATTTTTCCATATTAACCAAAAGAAAATTTTAAAGAAGTACACATTTTTAAGAAAGCCTTTATTTTAGGAAAGGAAAAAGACCAAGAACTGTTATTATTGCCATAGTGTTCAGATTTCTTGGTGATATACCAATTTTTACTTTTAAATTTTTTGATGGAAAAAGTTATTCACATGCATATAATTCTCCAAAATGAATATGAAATATTGGAAAATAATAGCTACCTTATAAAAATACATTTTTAAGGTCAGTGGATATATGATCAAACCCATCATTACACAAGGTATAATCACATTTCCTTTACAACTGATGAGTATTATCCTTAATGGTTGTTGGCAGCAAGTTAATTTGGAATAGGGCCAAATTCAGATTTTCAAACACAGGTTTATCTCTTGAGCATTCCCTTCAGTTCTCTGTCATCTTGCTTCCATTCTCTCTTGTTAATAAAAAGTGTTGGTCTCTCAGTTATGTCTGACTCTGCGTAGCTCCATGGACTCTTTGTGACTCCATGTAGCCCGCCAGGCTCCTTTGCCCATGGAATTCTCCAGGCAAGAATACTGGAGTGGGTTGCCATGCCCTTCTCCAGGAGATCTTCCCAACCCAGGAATTGAATACAGGTCTCCTGCATTACAGGCAGATTCCTTACCATCTGAGACACATGGGAAACCCTAGAAGAGACTTCCAAATCCTATTTTTTGCATATATGAAAGAATCCTTGTCTGCAGTGGTCTAAAGACAACCATGCTTATTTATAAAAATGGCATTCGCTTGCCTCGGAGGGAAACTTCAATGTTTTTAATTTGTTTTTTTTTTTTTCCCAATAATAATCTGAAATAATGTTGACCTCTTTGTAAATGGTGACTCAGTAAATTATAAAAGAATTATTCATCTCCTTAGGTTTACTGGGATAAAAAATTAATCCTGTGTTAAGCACTATTACATTTTCCTCACTAATAATTGAAGAATTCACTGAAAATGCTATTAAGTAAAGTAGTAACCAGTGCTCTGAGAATATTCCCTTGAGAAGGAAATGGCAACTCAGTATTCTTACTTGGAAAATCCCATGGACAGAGGAGCCTGGACAGCTATATAGTCCATGGGGTTACGAAGAGTTGGATACGATTGAGTATGCATACAACCAGTGCTCAATTGATAATAATGCTTCATTTATTTAGTATTATCAAAGAATAGTGGATTCCACTAAAATTAATTTTGTATGCAATCAACACTTAGCTTTCTAATTACCAAAATGTCACTGGGGACAGACATCTTTCTAAAATACAGGTCAATCGTTATTTGCTTTTTAAAAATTTTTAATGCTCTTAAATATTGAATTGTGTTTAATCTACTGGAAATGTATTTTTATTACAGTGTTTCAGCTAGACTTATCCAGTCCATATTTTTTTCATGTAATAAGGAAAAAGTCAAAACAACCCCCCCTAGTGTTTGTATAAATGTGATTTATGGACTACTAATGTTAATTGCCTGTTAAAATGTTGATACTTCTGCCTGTCTGTCATTGATTTTTATTTAGTTGTCTGGGTTATAACCTAAAAATTTATATGTTTAACAAGTAACTCAGCATGATTTTTGTGCACTAAAACAGAATAATTTAACTGTATTTTTGTACATGGTGATATTTAATCAAAATGAATGAAGAATGTATTCTCACCATCTCAGAGAATAAGATTGATATGCAATTCTATAATGCAGTGGATAAATAGAAGGTGTTTTCATTTCTTTAATAAAATTTCCTTTATAGATTATAGCACATGAGTAATTTAAAGGGAAAATGGATGCTGTTAATTTAAATAGGTTTTATCTCGTCATCAAAGCTGGCCTGGTAGTATCTATACATATAAATGATTGATAGCAGTTTAATTGAATTGAGTGCCTAAAGGATATAAAATGGTATTTATTTACAATTTATAGTATATTATTGTCATGATTTAAGACTCAAATTTATTCAAGTAAGTTTTACTTTGTAAAGTGGTAAAATATTAAATTACTCCTCCCAATATTTTCCCTGACTTTGGGGGAAACTGGGTCTTATTCTGATGGGTGGAGCCATGTTCAGTAAATCTTTAATCCAATTTTCTGTTGATGGGCAGGGCTGTATTCCCTCCCTGTTGTTTGACCTGAAACCAAACTATGGTGGAGGTAATGAAGAAAATGGTGACCTCCTTCAAAAGGTCCCATGCACGCACTGCCTCACTCAGTGCCCCCAACCCTGCTACAGACCTCGTCAGCAGCAGGCCACTGCTGGTGCATGCCTCCACTGGAGACTCCTGGACACTCAGGGCAGGTCTGGGTCAGTCTCTTGTGGGGTCACTGCTCCTTTCTCCTGGGCCCTGGTGTGTACAAGGTCTTGTCTGTGCCCTCTAAGAGTCTGTTTCCCCAGTCCTGTGTAAGTTCTGGCCACTCTGTGGTGGGGTTAATGGTGACCTCCTCCAAGAAGGCTTATGCCACACCCAGGTCTGCTGCACCCAGAGCCCCTGCCCTGTGGCAGGCCATTGCTGACCTGTACCTCTGCAGGAGACACTCAAACACCCAAAGGCGGGTCTAACTTTAACAGCATCATCAGATGGCATCACCGACTCAATGGACATGAGTTTGAACAAGCTCTGGGAGTTGGTGAAGGATGGGGAAGCCTGGCGTGCTGTAGTCCATGGGGTCTCAAAGAGCTGGAAACAACTGAGCTATTGAACTGAACTGAACTAACTGAATATTTTCCCTTTATCTAGAGATTCTAAGACAATAAATTTCACATATAAGTTATACAATTTATGTATTGTTTTACATAATATATTGTTTATATGTACTTTAATTTACTTCCATAGCATGGAACTAATTTTTCTATAGTAGAAATTCAATTTAAAATCATATGTATTACATATAAATAAGTAATTCCTGTGGTATTAATGAAAATGATTTTAAAGGCTATTATTTCTGTTATTCCTGATCAATTGTCATATATTATCATTTGTTCTGACTTGTTGCCCATAAATAGAAAAAATTCAGGGAACCTCAAAAACCTTAAAATGAGAGTGGATGTATACCAAGACACTTTGTGCAACTTTTTTGAAAATTATACATAATTTATTACCACATTCACATAAATGAAATAAAATAATCATTACTTGATGAAATACTGAATTTGTATAGGAACACACAGAAAAGGAAGGAATGATAGAATAAATTCTTGGTTACATTCAGAAACTTGTAAATTTCTTATATGTTTGTTTATATATTTGTGGCATGTTCAGCCAAAATAAGGGATACAAAAATACATTAGGTGTTTCAACAAAGAAATTTAGTGTAAGAAATTTATTATATTTCATTAAATAATGTGGGCTTCTCAGGTGGCACAGGGTAGACAAACTGCCTGCCAGTTCAGGAGATGCAAAAGATGTGGGTTCGATCTCTGGGTCAGGAAGATCCCCTGGAGTAGGAAATGGCAACCCGCTCCAGTATTTTTGCCTGGAAAATTCCATGGACAGAGGAGCCTGGTGGACTATAGTCCATGGGATTGCAGTCAGACACGACTGAGTATCAGAGCAGACACACACATTTTATAATGTGGCTCAGGCCTTATAGATAAGGTGCTGTATGGCTATTGCTGGTGCCTGTGGTGCTGAGTATGCATGGCAGGGAGATCATTGATGAAACTTGCTATAGAACGTTTTAAATGGCTGGAATCTACAATCAAGTGCTATTGCTTGATTGTCACTGAATGACATACAGTTTCTGCTAGTGGGGCATATTTCCCCTTTTGATGGCTCTATGCTGATAGAAAAGTAAAGATACAAAGTTCTTCGTTCCTGCTTTTCAGTCCTTTCTATATCTCCTGATGGCAGAAACTAATAGGAAGACAGTTGGATTAATATAAATACACTACTATACATAAAATAGATAACTAATAAGGATGCACTGTAATATTCTGTAATAAGATATGGAAAAAGAAACTGAATAAGAATATTATATATACACTGATTATAATAAGTATATATGTGTAAATATACATATATATATATACACACATGTAAAACTTATTCACTTTGCTATACACTTGAAACTAATACAGTATAAATCAACTATAATGCAAAAGAAAAATTAAAAAAGATGGCAAAGGTATTTGTGAAATTTAGTTTGCAGAGTTCCTACAGCAGCAGAATAGATCACAGAAAAGAAGAGTGAATTTGAAGCTAAAGGAAAATAGGTAATGCCTGGCACATATTGTCTCTACAAATTCTGGTGACTTTGTGCTAGGCCAAGGATAAAGGCACAGAACCAACCATGACTAAGTAACTGTGAAAGACTACAGCAACAGTTGTCTAGGTCTTAGGGACACGATTTCTTTAATCCTTTCTTTTTCTTTTTTTTTAATTTCTTTGTGTGTGTTTGTCTTTCCGTTCAGTTCAGTTCAGTCACTCAGTCGTGTCTGACTCTTTGCGACCCCATGAATTGCAGCATGCCAGGCCTCCCTGTCCATCACCAACTCCCGGAGTTTACGCAAACTCATGCCCATCGAGTTGGTGATGCCATCCAGCCATCTCATCCTCTGTCGACCCCTTCTCCTCCTGCCCCCAATCCCTCCCAGCATCAGGGTCTTTTCCAATGTGTCAACTCTTTGCATGAGGTGGCCAAAGTACTGGAGTTTCAGCTTCAACATCAGTCCTTCCAATGAACACCCAGGACTGATCTCCTTTAGGATGGACTGGTTGGATTTTCTTTCAGTCCAAGGGACTCTCAAGAGTCTTCTCCAACACCATAGTTCAAAAGCATCAATTTTTCGGCGCTCAGCTTTTTTCACAATCCAACTCTCACATCCATACATGACCACTGGAAAAACCATAGCCTTGACCAGATGGACCTTTATGGCAATGTAATGTCTCTGCTTTTTAATATGCTCTCTAGGTTGGTCATAATTTTCCTTCCAAGGAGTAAGCGTCTTTTAATTTCATGGCTGCAGTCAGCATCTGCAGTGATTTTGGAACCCAAAAAAATAAAGTCTGACACTGTTTCCATTGTCTCCCCATCTATTTCCCATGAAGTGATGGGACCAGATGCCATAATCTTAGTTTTCTGAATGTTAAGCTTTAAGCCAACTATTTCACTCTCCTATTTCACTTTCATCAAGAGGCTCTTTAGTTCCTCTTCACTCTCTGCCATAAGGGTGGTGTCATCTGCATATCTGAGGTTATTGATATTTCTTCTGGCAATCTTGATTCCAGCTTGTGCTTCCTCCAGCCCAGCGTTTCTCATGATGTACTCTGCATATAAGTTAAATAAGCAGGGTGACAATATACAGCCTTGACATACTCCTTTTCCTATTTGGAACCAGTCTGTTGTTCCATGTCCAGTTCTAACTTTTGCTTCCTGACCTGCATACAGGTTTCTCAAGAGGCAGGTCAGGTGGTCTGGTATTCCCATCTCTTGAAGAATTTTCCACACTTTATTGTGATCTACACAGTCGAAGGCTTTGGCGTAATCAATAAAGCAGAAATAGATGTTTTTCTGGAACTCTCTTGCTTTTTCGATGATCCAGTGGATATTGGCAATTTGATCTCTGGTTCCTCTGCCTTTTCTAAAACCAGCTTGAACATCTGGAAGTTCTCGTTTCCAGATGTATTGCTTAAGCCTGGCTTGGAGAATTTTGGACATTACTTTACTAGCGTGTGAGATGAGTGCAATTGTGCGGTAGTTTGAGCATTCTTTGGGATTGCCTTTCTTAGGGATTGGAATAGGAGAAACAAAAGAAAAAAAATAATAATAAAGTGAGCAAAGTGCCTAAACCCTGTTTCAGGGTAGACAGAGTCTCAGATGTGAGTAGGCCTGATTAAGACACTCGCTGGAGCTAGGGAGAGAAATGATTGAGCTGTTTCAGAAAACTAGATGGAAAAACAAGTGGAATCTATGAAATGTTGGATTTAGGGGCAAAGACACAACATAAATAAAGTTTTAATACATAGAGAAAGATAAAAATCTAATAGGACAGTGTAAACAGCATAACCAGAGAAAGTACATTCAAACAAACCACTTCTGAGGAGAAGAAGCAAAAGAGGCAGAGGCCACAGAGGCTTCACGAGGTCATGGGCCACAAACAAGACATTTATTCCTTTTTTTAAAAAATGTGTTTTGCAAAATGGAGATTTTTTATTAAATTTCTCTAATTATAAGGACAGCATGCATTCTTATCTAGATCAGTAAGTCAAACAATTTACTTTTTTTAAAATGGAAGCATAGTTGGCTTACAATATTAATTAGTTTTAGATTTAGAACATTATGATTTGATATTTCTATAGATTATCCTTCATATGAAGTTATTACAAAACATTGGCTAGATTTCCTGTACTATATACTACAGTTTTATATCTTATTTATTTTATACCTAGTAGTTTCTACCTCTTAATTCCCTCCCCCTATCTTGACCCTCCCTTTAACCCCTCTCCTACTGGTAGCCACTGCTCCCAGTCTGTTCTCTGTATCTGAGTCTGTTTCTGTTTTGTTTCTATTTGTTCATTTGTTTTATTTTTTAGATTTTGCATTAATGTAAGTGAAAACATACAGTATTTGTCTTTCTTTATCTGATATTTCACTAAGCTTAATGCTTTCTGCAATCCATCCATATTGTTTCAAATTTCAAAATTTCGTTCCTTTTTACAGCTGAGCTATACACAGACACACATACACATACACATACATACTCAGTCACTCAGTTGCTGCCAACTCTGTGACCCCATGTGTTGTAACCAGTCAGGCTCCTCTGTCCATGGAATTCTCTAGGCAAAAATACTGGAGTGGGCTGTCACTAAGGAAGAAACTTTGACCATCCCC
This sequence comes from Cervus elaphus, assembly GCF_910594005.1. Classification (NCBI taxonomy): domain Eukaryota; kingdom Metazoa; phylum Chordata; class Mammalia; order Artiodactyla; family Cervidae; genus Cervus; species Cervus elaphus. Next base: position 69,592,777 of record NC_057825.1, on the reverse strand, counting down.
CTAACTGCTCAAAGAATGTAGATAGAGGACTTGTTCCAGGAAGGAAGTGATCATCATAAGTCACTACACCATAAACTAGTTATATGGACAGGGAGGAACCTCACAAAGCTCATTTGTTAAAATTCCTCTTTATGTCCCATTGTCACTGCAGAGCTCAGCAAGCATTTGTTTATCGACCATTAGCTTTTTCATCTCCTTGTGAATTGCCTTCCTCTGCTCTGAGGTCCCAAACCACTATCACCAACATCCTCTTTCCTCTTTAGCCTAAGATAATATTTTAAGGTGAGAGTTTCAGCCATTTTTGCAAGTTATTTAGTTTTCCTGAGTCTTCCCCTTGCATACATGTTATTAAACTTTGATTTTTTTTCCTATTAATCTGTATCATGTCAATTTAATTCTTAGACTGGCCAGAAGACCCTACAAGGGTAGAGGAAAATCTCTTCTTCCCTAATAATCACATCTTCTTCATGTATTTATCTGTTGATGGACACTCATATTACTTCTATATCTTAGTTATTATAAATAATGCTGCTATGAACATTGTGATAAATATATCTTTTTGAATTAATGTTTTTGTTTTCTCTGGATAGATACCCAGTAGTGGAATTGCTGGATCACATGACAGTGCTATTTTTAAGTTTCTGAGGAGACTTCATACTGTTTTCCATAGTGGCTACAACAGTTACCAGTACTATATTAATACTAAGAGATTCTTTTCTCCACAGCCTTGCCAGCACTTGTTATTTGTTGTCTTTTTGACAATAGCCATTCTGACAAGTATGAGATGATATCTCATTGTAGCTTTGATTTGCATTTCCCTGATGATTAGTGATGTTGATCATCTTTTCATGTGCCTGTTAACCATCTTTATGTTTTGGGAAAGATGTTCTTTTCATGCCCTTTGCTCAGTTTTCAATCAGTTTTTTTTTTTTTTAGTTGTATGAGTTATATATATTTATATATATATATATATATATATATATTTATATGTTATATATTTTGGATATTAACTTATCAGACATAATTCAAAAATATTTCCTCCCATTCTGTAGATTGCCTTTTTGTTTTGCTGATGATTTCCTTTATTGAACAAAAGATTTTACATTTGATTAGGTTTTATTTGTTTATTTTTGCTTTTGTTTCCTTTGCCTTAGGGAGGAGACAGATCCAGAAACATATTACTAAGCCATAAGACTAAAAGTTCAAAACAATGGTGTCATTTAACTTGTCCTTCTAAAAATTACCTAGAAAGTTAGAATTACATGTTAAGTTCAATTTTGTAGGCAAGGATATTTTAATGGGAATTCTGCATACTTTCTTTCCTATTGCATCATACTATGGAACATATGATGCTTTAGAAGAAAAAATAATCTGATATTTTCTTGTCCATCTGTGATATGGCATTTTCTGAATATCAGTTCCTATATTGAATATCCAGATCAGAATCTCTTTTGCATGGTTCTGTCAAAATTGCATTACTCTGACAAGCAGACAAATTATAGATATTTCTTTGCTTGATCATTCTATCTGACAAAGTGTTTGTTTCTGTTTAATTGCTCTCTGAAAGGGGAGTTGGGTATCTAGGCATTTATGTTATCTTTCATGGAGATAAAGAAGAGAGGAATCATTCTTATCGTTGTAACCACCCTTGGCTAGGGAAACAAGAAGCCCAGATAGGCTCATGAAGTACTGAGTGTATAGGAGAGAGGGCATGGACAAAGAAACCAGCTCTCAGATGTGTCCAAGTGGATTGGCTTCATGGGCTAAGTGACGAGGCAAAAAATGAGCAAGGGTTGGAATGCAGGAGGCTCTGAAACTAGAATTTAAAAGGTGAATGCTGCTTGCATTTATTTCACCATTTTTATGAAAAAGGTTTCATTTTCTCCATGTGCTTTTGGAGATCTACTTTTGTGTAGAGTCAGAAGTCATTAAAAAAAAAAAAAAAAAAAAAAAACCCTGAACACTACTTATATATTTAACTGTTAGGAGGACACAGCCTCATACATAGGACCTGATTCTAATAATAATTTTGTTACTTTTAAAGATGGGACAATATAGATCATCATTATCAATGTCCTGATTTTCCCATAAAGTAGAGAGAATCTTATCATTGTTTAGAGAATGGAGGCAGACAGGGGATATATTGTTAAGGTTTGTAGAAATTATTGGGGAGATTGGGAAAGAAAGCAATGACCAAGAAAAAATTAAAGAATTGTCAGTTCAGTTCAGTTGCTCAGTCCTGTCGGTCCTTTAATGGACCGGAACCTGGTGGTCCAGAGTCGACGATAAGAAAGTAAGAGAAAGAGACTGATATCCCCTGGTTTACGCAGAAAGCCAATAGAGTCCTATTCTCAGGGCTCACACTGCTGCACGTAGGCACCGGGCACCCTCTCGAGTGGGTGAAGGCACAGTGTGCCTTCTTGAGGGGGTCTTCGAAGCCCAGGCAAGAAGGTGAGCTCAGCGGGCCTCTGCACTCCAAGGAATTAGCCAGACATAGAGAGAGAGAGAGAGAGAGAAAGATATGGGCACCCAAGCTCTGATGGAGCAAAGGTGTTTTAATCAACATGGTGTGTGCATATATACTGTCTTACAAGGTGGTTATTCTCAGCAAAGATAAAGATTAAAATTCCAGACTTACAAAACGTAAGACATCCCTATCAAAGAGAGAGTTGCAAACAATCACCTTTTACTGTATGGCTCATAAAAAGAAAAGGGTACTTTTCACCATAATGAGAAATGCCTGGATTCTTCAGCTCCAGGAAGGGCATGCCTCTCCTCTTAATTCCTGAATATTCAGGAATTAATAAGGGCCAGAGGGTTCCTGACAGATCCAAACAGCACACAGGAGGCCTCTTGTTAAATGCTTCCTGACACTGTCCAACTCTGTGACCCAGTGGACTGCAGCATGAGAGGCCTCCCTGCCCATCACTAATGCCCAGAGTTTACCCAAACTCATGTCCATTGAGTTGGTGATGCCATTCATCCAACCATCCCATCATCTGTCGCCCCCTTCTCCTCCTGCCTTCAATCTTTCCCAGCATTAGGGTCTTTTCAAATGACTCAGTTCTTCCCATCAGGTGGACAAAGTATTGGAGTTTCCACTTCAGCATCAGTTCTTCCAATGAACATTCAGGACTGATTTCCTTTAGGATGGACTGGTTGGATCACCTTGCTGTCCAAGGGACTCTCAAGAGTCTTCTCCAACACCACAGTTCAAAAGCATCAATTCTTTGGCGCTCAGCTTTCTTTATAGTCCAACCCTCACACATCCATACATGACTACTGGAAAAATCATAGCCTTGACTAGATGGACCTTTGTTGGCAAAATAATGTTTCTGCTTTTTAATATGCTGTCTAGGTTGGCCATAACTTTCCTTCCAAGGAGTAAGCGTCTTTTAATTTCATGGCTGCAGTTACCATCTGCAATGATTTTGGATCCCCCAGAAATACAGTCAGCCACTGTTTCCACTATTTCTCCATCTATTTGCCATGACGTGATGGGACTGGATGCCATGACTTCTGTTTTCTGAATGTCGGGCTTTAAGCCAACTTTTTCATTCTCCTCTTTCACTTTCATCAAGAGGCTCTTTAGATCTTCACTTTTTGCCATAAGAGTGGTGTCATCTGCATATCTGAAGTTATTTATATTTCTCCTGGCAATCTTGATTCCAGCTTGTGCTTCATCCAGCCCAGCGTTTCTCATGATGTACTCTGCATATAAGTGAAATAAGCAGGGTGATATATACAGCCTTGATGTACTCCTTTTCCTATTTGGAACCAGTGTGTTGTTCCATGTCCAGTTCTAACTGGTGCTTCCTGACCTGTAAAAAGATTTCTCAAGAGGCAGGTCAGATGGTCTGGTATTCCCATCTCTTTCAGAATTTTGCATAGTTTATTGTAATCCACACAGTCAAAGGCTTTGGCATAGTCAATAAAGCAAAACTAGATGTTCTTTAGGAACTCTTCTGATTTTTCGGTGACCCAGCAGATGTCGGCAATTTGATCTCTGGTTCCTCTGCCTTTCTAAAACCAGCTTGAACATCTGGAAGTTCATAGTTCACGTATTGCTGAAACCTGGGTTGGAGAATTTTGAGCATTACTTTGCTGGCGTGTGAGATGAGTGCAATTGTACAGTAGCATTCTTTGGCATCTCCTTTCTTAGGGATTGGAATGAAAACTGACCTTTTCAGTTCTGTGGCCACTGCTGAGTTTTCCAAATTTACTGGCATATTGAGTGCATCACTTTCACAGTGTCATCTTTCAGGATTTGAATTAGCTCAACTGGAATTCCATCACCTCCACTAGCTTTGTCCGTAGTGATGCTTCCTAAGGCCTACTTGACTTCACATTCCAGGATGTCTGGCTCTAGGTTAGTGATCACACCATCGTGATTATCTGGGTCGTGAATATCCTTTTTGTACAGTTCTTCTGTGTAGTCTTGCCACCTCTTCTTAATATCTTCTGCTTCTGTTAGGTCCATACCATTTCTGTCCTTTATTGAGCCCATCTTTGCATGAAATGTCCCCTTGTTATCTCTAATTTTCTTGAAGAGATCTCTAGTCTTTCCCATTTTATTGTTTTCCTCTATTTCTTTGCATTGATCACTGAAGAAGGCTTTCTTATCTCTCCTTGCTATTCTTTGGAACTCTGCATTCAAATGGGTATATCTGTCCTTTCTCCTTTGCTTTTTGCCTTTCTTCTTTTCACAGCTGTTTGTAAGGCCTCCTCAGACAGCCATTTTCCTTTTTTGCATTTCTTTTCCTTGGGGATGATCTTAATCCCTGTCTCCTGTACAATGTCACGAACCTCCATCCTTAGTTCATCAGGCATCCTGTCTATCAAATCTAGTCCCTTACATCTATTTCCCACTTCCCCTGTGTAATTGTTAGGGATTTGATTTAGGTCATACCTAAATGATCTAGTGGTTTTACCTACTTTATTCAATTTAAGTTTGAATTTCGCAATAAGGAATTCAGGATCTGAGCCACAGTCAACTCCCAGTTCTGTTTTTGCTGACTGTATAGAGCTTCTCCATTTTTGGCTGCAAAGAATATAATCAATCTGGTTTTAGTGTTGACCATCTGGTGATGTCCATGTGTAGAGTCTTCTCTTGTGTTGTTGGAAGAGGGTGTTTGCTATGACCAGTGCAGTCACTTGGCAGAACTCTATTAGCATTTGCCCTGCTTCACTCTGTACTCCAAGGCCAAATTTGCCTGTTACTCCAAGTGCTTTTTGACTTCCTTCTTTTGCATTCTAGTCCCCTATAATGAAAAGGACATCTTTTTTGGGTGTTAATTCTAGAAGGTCCTGTAGATATTCATAGAACCGTTCAACTTCAGCTTCCTCAGCATTACTGGTCGCAGTGTAGACTTGGATTACTGTGATATTGAATGGTTTGTCTTGGATATGAACAGAGATCAGTCTGTTGTTTTTGAGACTGCATCCAAGTACTGCATTTTGGACTCTTTTGTTGACTATGATGGCTACTCCATTTCTTCTAAGGGATTCCTGCCCACAGTAGTAGATATAATAGTCATCTGAGTTAAATTCACCCATTCCAGTCCATCTTAGTTCACTGATTCCTAGAATGTCGATGTTCACTCTTGTCATCTCCTGTTTGACCACTTCCAATTTGCCTTAATTCACGGACCTAACATTCCAGGTTCCTATGCAATATTGCTCTTTACAGCATCAAACACTGCTTCCATCACCAGTCCCATTCACAACTGGGTGTTGTTTTTCTTTGGTTCTATCCCTTCATTCTTTCTGGAGTTATTTCTCCACTGACCTCCAATAGCATATTGGGCACCTACTGACCTGGGGAGTTCATCTTTCAGTGTCCTTTTTGCCTTTTCATACTGTTCATGGGTTCTCAAGGTGGGAATATTGAGGTAGTTTTCCATTCCCTTCTCCAGTGGACCACATTTTGTCAGAACTCTCCACCATGACCGGTCCATCTTGTCAGGCAGAGCTAAAGAATTGTCAGGAAGACCTGAAAAATGAACTGATGGTGGTAAAAAGAAAAATAAAAATGTGAGCCATTTTGAAGAAGCAGGTTTGTTAAGTTAGGAAGAACCCAGGGGAAAAGGAACTTTTTGGTGTCCTTGAAAAGAAAAAGTCTTATGAAAGCTTTGCTGCTACTATATATATGCTGTCATTGCCTCATCATTGTCATCACTACTATCACTATTGTCTTGCTTTGCTTTAATTGCTGATGAATAAGATTTATATTAAACATGTCACAATATTTCACAATTGCATGTTGTTTGTAACTGGCTAAAAAGTATAGTTGAGGGACTTCCCTGGTGGTCCAGTGGTTAAGACTGCATTTTCAATGCAGGGTCAAGGGTTGATCATTGATCAGGGAACCAACATCCCGAATGCTATACACGATGCTAGAAATTCCCTGGTAGTCCAGTAGTTTAGAACTTTGTACTCTCACTACTGAGGGACCCCACTTGCCGCATTGAGTGGCCAAAACAAAAAAGGATAGTTGAACAAGCCTCTTCTATTTATGTGGTTATCTGGTTTTGTAAATCTGAATTTGGCTAAGGCCAATATTACAGAGTCCCAGAGCAAGGACTAAAACTCCATAGTTTCTGTCTACTACCCCAGGATATCTGCCCACATTTTTCTAGAGAATCAGCCTCTCGGAGGTCACTTAGAGGCTTGAACAAGCATTTCCAAAGAAGAATGAGTATGTTTCATGAATCAGGACATTTTGATGCATCTGTGAGTTGAAATGAGTAAGCTATAAGGTAATGAATAGTTCTTCATCATTTTTATTGTTATACCTTATTATTATAAAAGTTATATATATAAAAGTGTAAGCGCATTTTATTCACACAAAGAAATTAATAGATTTTTTTTCTCACTTAATAATAGGTGTTGAAATTCTTTCTATACTAGCATATACAGATTTGCTCTGGCTGTTTTAAGGACTGCATAGAAACATACCATATGTATATACAATGACTAATTTATCACAGTTGATTATATCCTCCTTCTTGAAACACTCTCTTCTCCAGGCTTTCATGACTCTTCCTAATCCATCATCCTATTTACAACTCAACTGCTTAATACTGAAACGATCATGGCACAGATCTTCCCTTTCTCTCTACGTTATTTATATCCTTATCCTAGACAATATCCAGGAAACCAGTATCTTTAAATATTGTTTATATTCCAGTAACTCCCAACATTCTATCACAGACCATATATTAATATTTAAGAGGAATCTCAAAGTTTTCACCAGCAGAATTCTTTATCCTTACTGCATACCCTGACTCACAGAATACTGTTCCTCTGCTTCTTTATGACAGTATATCATACCATCATGTGCCCTGTTCCTCAAATCAAAACTTAAGGATCTAAATTTAATTCTCATCACTACCTCACCTCCCATATCTGATTCATCTACAAGTCCCATTAGCTGTTTTTCAAAATGTATTCTAAACCAGCTTCTCTTGATTTTCTACATAATTCAAAGCCACCGTCACCTCTCACCAATACTATAATTATAGACAATTTTCCTCCTCTCTATTCACAATTCCATATAGACATTGCTCCGAGAGAGATATTTCAAAAAGTAAACACAGTTACATATTTCTCCAGTTTCACAATTCCAGTGTCTTTCCATTGTACCTTGGATAAAATACAAACTCCGTACTATAACCTAAATAGTCATATCTGAGTCAGCTCTTACTTACCTTCTCAGCTCCATCTCCTAAATTTTCTCCCAATACTGTGAACTGGCTTGTCTAATTTCAATTCATTCTTTCTTCTAAAGATGAAAGAGCTTTAAAAGAAAAAAAAAAATACATTTCCTGAGCTTTCTTTTGCCTTTGTTTCTGGATGGATATTAGAAATGCTAATCAGATGCGCTTGTGCAAGCATTTGGAAGGTAGAAAAGAAACAGTAGACTTCTTTCTGTCCATTTGGCCTTTTCTCCTCTCATGCAAATTTGGGGACTCATGGGCTCTCACAGCAATTTTCAAGCATCTATTTTCCAGTGTTCTGGATGTTGAGAGGCAGGTGTGGTGGAGGCAGAAGCCAAATTTCTCTTTCCAGTATCCGGTCACCAGCTTTGTGAGTGTGGAACACCAACAGTTATGTGATTTATCCTAACTTGTGCGTAAGAGCTTTGGCAGCATGAACTGGAACTTGGCAAATCCAGTGGTTGTCTCAGAAGTCATAGCTCTCCTCGTAGGCTAGTTTTCTGGTATTCCAATAACCATTCTTGGAAATGCAACTTACTCCTTCAAAAGATGTAAAGTCCCTCATTCCCTTTAGAAATTCTATTCTGTTTGAAAGACCTGGCATGTTGCCTTTTTATTATTATTATTAATTTTTACTGGGTACAGTTGCTTTACACTATTGTTAGTATCTGCTCTACAGCAAAGTGAATCAGTGATTCATACACATACATCCCCTCTTTTTTTGGAATCCCTTCCCGTTTAAGTCACCACAGAGCCCTGAGTCGAGTAGCGCTGTGCTGTGCAGTAGGTTCTTTTACTACTACAGAAACTTACTGAAACATATCCAAGCTTATCTTCATTAACTGTGTTTTTGAACTGGCCGTTACATTGAGCATACTACCCTCAAACTTCAAAGCATCCTTTAGCTTTTAACTAAATTATCATCTCCTCAAAATAGTTTCCCTTGTACCTCCAGTCAAAACTATTCCGGTTATATGTAGCTTTCACATCCCTCTATTTGTGGTCTTTATAAGATTTACCAATATGAAAGACAATTTGCTAATTTTTGCTGCTGTTGTTTGTCTCTCTCTGGCTCCCTTAGAATATAAATTCCATGAGAGCAGGGATTTTCTTGTCTTCTTTACTACTGAGTTCTCAACTCTGGAAAAGAATATAAAATATATTTATCTATTAAGTAAATGAATGTTTGAATGAAATGCCATTTCTTGGTAAATAATGTTACTTGTTTTTAGGTAGTATCAAGAACTTATGAATGGCCATCTTTGCAAAAGCCAATTGTATAGTTATGTAAGTATATCTACAGGGTAACATTCTACATGTAGGAATATTGGGTGAAAGGGCACATGCATTTAAAAAAAAATTTAGTTGGAGGATAATTTCTTTACAATGTTGTGTTGGTTTCTGCCATACAACAGAGTGAGTCAGTCCTAAGTATACATATGTCCCCATCCTCCTGAACCTCCTATCCTTCTACTGCATCCCCCCTACCCATGCCTCTAGGTCACAGAGCATGTGTCGAGCTCCCTGTGTTATATAGCAACTTCCCACTAGTTGGCTATTTTACGTATGGTAATAAGTATGTTTCAGTGCTAGTCTCAGTTTATCCCACCCTTTCCTTCCCATGCTGTGTTCACAAGTTCTCTGTTCCTGCCTTGCAAATAGGTTCATCTGTACTATTTTTCTAGATTCCACATATATGTGTTTCTTCTTCTGCTGCTGCTGCTAAGTCGCTTCAGTCGTGTCCGACTCTGTGTGACGCCATAGACAGCAGCTCACAAGGCTCCCCGGTCCATGGGACTCTCCAGGCAAGAGTACTGGAGTGGGTTGCCATTGCCTTCTCCAATACATGTGTTAATATATGATATTTGTTTTTCTCTTTTTGACTTACTTCACATCATATAACAGGCTCTAGGTTCTTCCACCTCACTAGAACCAACTCAAACTTTTTTCCTTTTTGTGGCTGGACAATATTCCATTTTATACATGTATCATGACTTCTTTATCCATTCATCTGTCAGTGGACATCTAGGTTGCTTCCATGTCCTGGCTATTGTAAATAGTGCTGCAGTAGACATTGGGGTGAAGATGGTGAAGGACAGGGAAGCCTTGCATGCTGCAGTCCATGGGGTCACAAAGAGTCAGACATGCCTGAATGAGTGAACAACAACAAACGTTGGGGTACATGTGTCTTTTTGAATTATGATTGTCTCAGGGTGTATGCACAGTAGTGAGATTGCTGGGTCAAATGATAATTTTATTCCTAGTTTTTAAAGAAATCTCCATACTGTTCTCCATAGTGACTGTATCAATTTGCATTCCCAGCGACTATGCAAGAGGGTTCCCTTTTCTCCATATCCTCTCCAGCATTTACTGTATTTTTGACGATGGCCATTCTGACCGGTGTGAAGTGATACCTCATTGAAGTTTTGATTTGCATTTCTCTTATAATGATCAATATTTTGGTCATTATTAGAGACCAGCATTTTTTCATGTGTTTATTGACTGTATGTGCTATTTGAAGAAGTGTCTGTTTAAGTCTTCTGCCCATTTATTTATTTATTTTTACATTGAAGGATAATTGCTTTACAGAATTTTGTTGTTTTCTGCCAAACCTCAACATGAGTCAGCCATAGGTATGCATATGTCCCCTCCCTGCTGAACCTCCCTCCCAGCTCCCTCCCCACTCCACCCCTCTAGGTTGATACAGAGCCCCTGTTTGAGTTCCCTGAGACTGCCCATTTTTTGATTGGGTTGTTTTTCTGATATTGAGCTGCTTGTATATTCTGGAGATTAATCCTTTGTCAGTTGCATTATTTTCAATTATGTTCTCCCATTCTGAGGGTTGTCTTTTCATCTTGTTTATGGTTTCATTTGCTGAGAGAACATGCATTTTTAATTTTAACATTTCTTGCTAAATTTCCTTCAAACAATTTACACAAATTTCCACTTCCATTAAAAATATGCAGGTGTCCATTTAGCCAACATGAGCCTTCAGTAAGTAATATCAAAGTTGTAAACTATTGTTAAGCTGAAATATGAAACAGATCTTCATTGTAATACAACTTGTATTCTTTAATTATAAGCAAGGTTAAGTATTTTTTATGTTAATTAACATTTTATGATTACAATTGCATATGTTTTGCCCATTTTCTTTTTTTGTGTGTGTGAATTACTTTTTCATTACACACATTTATCATGTGAGCATGGTGACTTTTTATAATTAACCTTCTGATTTTGTTTCTGAGAACTTTTTTCATGCAGATGCTCTTATTTCTTTTTATTAATAAAATTTGTTTCTTTTCTCTATTTTTTTTTGATTCAGTTATTTTTTTTTTCCAGTTCTTATTTTTAACGCTTCTCTTCTGCAAGATTTTATCTCTGTGTGAGAATTTTTGTTTATTTTGTTTTATTTTTTATGTGGAAATGTCATACTTGTGTCATACTTGAGGAAAGATCTAGTCATGTGCTATCACAGATGATATTTTGATTGCTTATGATAAAGGAAGCCATTCTAGCCTAAGCTCCAGATCAATTATAAATGGTTTTGTATTTCCTTTAAATTTATTTCTCCTTTTATTCTCCTTTTGTCTTAATTATGTGCATATGACTATTTGTCTATAGTGTAGTCAAGTTTGGTTCAGAGTAATAGAGAAGCGAATTAATACTTGTGTAAACAAAATAAAAGTCTATTAAAAAATTATATAAAAACTCCAGAGCTGGTGTATGCTTCTGTTTCATGGGATTCCGTGGTGGCTCAGACAGTAAAATGTCTGCCTACAGTGTGGGAGACATGGGTTCAGTCCCTGGATCAGGAAGATCCCCTGGAGAAGGAAATGGCAACCCATTTCTAGTACTCCTGCCTAGAAAATTCCATGGATGGAGGAACCTGGTGAACTACAGTTCATGGGGTTGCAAAGAGTTGGAAACGACTGAGTGACTTCTCTTTCTTTCTTTCTTTCTTTCTGTTTCATGATGTTCTCAGGCAACTCAGTTCTTTCCAGTTAATTTTCATTATATCCTTAAGGTGATCTTTGTATCATTCACATGAATCCGGTTGTAGACAGGTATCTTTGTTCCTCGAACTACAATGGGGAAAGGGATGATAAAGGAGGGACCAAAGTTTCATATCAGCACCCTCTCTTAAGGAATGATCTGGAAGCCATTGCTGGACATTCCTGCTTTAGATGGCATTAGACAGAATTTAGCAATGTGTTCACATTAAGTAGTACTAAGGATCATCTATTTGTCTATTCTTGATAGACTTTTTACTTACTATAAGTAAATAATTTTGTCTGGCAGCATTAGCTGCTATTAGTCACTGTTTTGTTTTTTTCTTTGCTATCAAGCTTTTCTGGGTTTTCAGATTTGTTCTCCAAGGGCCTAGGAAATATTGAGAATAATGCATTTTTGAAAATTTATATATGTGTATTCATTAACTTAAGGGTACTCAATACAAGTGAAAAGGCCAGATTTCAATAATGTAATTAAGCCTTTTTTTATTTTAAATTCCAGTATATCTATCAACTATCTACTTTGCAAGACAACTCCTGGCTAAAATCAGTATAACACCTAATTAGTGAAACAAAGTAATAAACTCTTTAGAAAATGTATGCTAGATTATGATTCAGCGCAGTGTGGTAATGAATTGATATTAGAGCTTTCATGTGACTCGCTTAATTTTTTATTTTATTAATAACATTGTGATATAGCTAAAATATACCTTCATTGTTATAATCATTTCAGAAATTAAGGTGAAAGAGAAAAGCTAGATTTTTTTTCTCAAATTTGTACATAAATTTAAAAATAAATTTGAATTAGAATGATTAAATGTACTTTTATAGTAGAAAATCACATACATTCTCTCAACTTCATTTGCTTCACTTATGTATCAGGAACATTTAACTTTTAGTCCTTGAATGGTTGCTTTTTAGCCAGCTTGAGTTTTACATTTCTTCCAATAATAAAACTTTTGTTTCTGTGGTTTGTGAATCCCATTTTGGTATAATTTCCTTCAAACATTTTTGCTAATGTTAACATAAAAAGACTGCACAGTTTTTTTGTAAATCATATTTTCATTTTTCTCAACTTAATAGTGTGAATGTTTACAAATAATTTCACTTTGCTTTTTACAACTGTGCTAATTATTCACCTGTAGTGTCCTAATTAGAAGATGTTATTTCTGGGAACTAATACTACCAGTCTAAAAATAGTCACTGCTATTGTCATTTCTTGCTTGTTTAATTCATAAATTTTTCAAAGGTGTTTGATCATATAAAATTTTACTGTGTGAAAACTGTGTCTCAAAAACTCAGTTGAAGACAAGGAAAATGTCATATCTAGGATAGGACTGTTTCAAATTTGGTTGAGAATTAACTCAGTGTTAAGATGAGAGTCTAATTTGGGGCTGTCTCCTGGAAAGGAAAAGAAATCTATTTGTATGATCTTAATTTTCGTGTTCTGTGTTAAATACCTCTTGGGTATAGAATGATCAGACTGCTATTTGCTCAGAGAGCTTCTACAGAAGCAAACAGGTTCTTCCCAGAGATATCGTAATATCAGTCCTTTAGCAGAGTTGTGTGTGTGTGCTCAGTCATGCGTGGCTCTTTGCAACTCCGTGAACTGCACCCTGCCAGGTTTCTCTGTCCAGGGAATTTTCCAGGCAAGAAAACTAGAATGGGTTGCCATTTCCTACTCCAGGGAATTTTCTCAACCAGGAATTGAACCCACATCTATTGTGTCTCCTGCACTGGCAGGTGGATTCTTTACTATGGAGTCACCTGGGAAGTGCTTTAGGTCCTCATTATTAATGAGGATGCTTGGGGAAAATTATAGAAAGGTTCAGTTGCTTGGATGAAACTTCCTTGTCATTACTTAGTACCCTTTCTCAGGATTTTAGATTGAATCTATCTTTGCACATGTAGGCTAATTTAGTATGGTTCTGGGATGAAGAGTTGCCAGTAACATGATCATAGTGAGTAAACCATCTAACAGACTCAGATTTGCATATCCTACTATCAGAGAATATGCAATTCAAGATTTCAGGTATTTATCTTTGCAAATGCCTTGTAAAGCTGTAAGTTATAAAGGAAACTTTAATTCAAAGTAACATTGAAACTAAAATGAACTATTATCACATCAGAAAGAGTCATATAAGTCAAATAATTTTAGTGTGATTCTTGAACTTACCTAATTATCTTTGACAAAACATATCTTGCAAAATCTTGCAAAAACACACTTGATCTGAGTCTTGCTTATATTCAAACCATCACTATACTACCAGAATTTGTCATTTACTCACTGTAAGCTGTGCTCAATAAAAATAAATGTCCTTATTTAAGTGAGGCAGCAAGTTACGATAGAAATAGCATTGAGTTTACAGCCCAATGGGTTTTAATACTGACTCTTCCTTTAATAGACTCAATATGATGTTGAGTCAGTTACTTTAATAGTCCTGCACTCATTTGCCACATCTGTCAGTTAGGGATGGTGTTATTGGCTTTGAAATGTTATTTTAAGGATTAAAAAGATGGCAATATATATGCAGTATATATTTACATATATACAATATACATTAACACAAGTACAGTGCTTGCCTCAAAGTAGGCAAATCACCTCCAAAATTTCTGACCCATTATTTTAACTCAAATTTACATCAAATTATTCTATCATTTTGTCTTCTCTTGGTTTAAACAGTTTCTTATTTCTAGAGATACTTTCACTGTCACAGCTACTGTTTCATTTGTGGAATTATTTCTTCACAGTTCTAACAAACCAATAGAGCTGTACTGAAATTTAATAAAATCACTTTTGCTCACCCTTTTTTTCACTCTCTTGAAGAGGAAAAATATAAACTATAAATCAATGTTAATTGAGAAATTCTTTAAAATATTTTGTTATTTCACAGATATGGTGGCTAAAACTAAATTATGAGGAAACAAGTGAGAACTGATGATGATTATATAAAATGTAAAAATGTTGAAATGTTGAGATAAAAAATACTGGGAATGTGAATCATTTTTTTTTTTTTTTGGCAAATCATTTTTAAAAGGTATCATTTATCACATTCTCTTATATGATGCCCAGTATACAGTTTATTAGCAAGTCTTTCTGGCCAGAAAATATAGTTTAGATTTTTTAGTTTCCTAAAATAGTTAGACTCATTTATGAAAACTTCACAAGCATAAAGTCAAATATTTAACAATGTGTAATTTTTTCTTAAGCCATAAACACCAGAAAATGGTGAAGTAAGTAGAGCTTTCTGCAAGACCTAAGATCAACTAGGACCAGGAAATACTTTCATGAATATATGAGGAAATACAGGACAACTTACAAATGTACTTTACTAAAAGGTAACAGAGCACGGAGGGGTGACCAAGTGAAAAATTTCATACTTATGGGAAGTCTTTACAATGGTCTTTACTTGTTTTGCAAATAATTGCTTATGTGGTAATTTTCCTTACTTTGTTATATAGAATTTTGTTACTGAAATTTGTATCTAAAATATGTAAACTAAGTTGAGGACTGTTGTCCTATAAATATGAAATATATTTTAAAAGGCATGAAATGTATATAAAAAGCAAAAGATTTAAAAACGGCAATCAGTTCAGTCTCCCAGTCTTGTCCGACTCTTTGTGACGCCGTGGACTACAGCAAGCCAGGCCTCCCTTTCCATCACCAACTTCCAGTGCCTACTCAAAGTCATGTTTATTGAGTTGGTGATGCCATCCAACTGTGTCATCTTCTGTTATCCCCTTCTCCTCCTGCCTTCAATCTTTCCCGACAGTGCTTTGCATCAGGTGGCCAAAGTATTAGAGTTTCAGCTTCAGCATCAATCCCTCCAATGAATATTCAGGACTGATTTCCTTTAGAATTGACTGATTGGTTCTCCTCACAGTCTAAGGGATGCTCAAGAGTTTTCTGCAATACCACAGTTCAAAAGCATCAATTCTTCAGTGATCAGCTTTCTTTATAGTCCAACCCTCACATCCATACATGACTACTGGAGAAGGCATAGCTTTGACTGGACGGACCTTTGTTGGCAAAGTAACGTCTCTACTTCTTAACATGCTGTCTAGGTTGGTCATAGTCTTTCTTCCAAGGAGTAAGTGTGTGTCTTTTAATTTCATAGCTGCAGTCACCATCTGCAGTGATTTTGAAGCCCAAGAAAATGAAGTCTGACACTGTTTCCATTGTTTCCCCATCTATTTGCCATGAAGTAATGGGACCAGATGCCAGGATCTTAGTTTTCTGAATGTTGAGTTTTAAGCCAACTTTTTCACTCTCCTCTTTCACTTTCATCAAAAGGCTCTTCATTTCCTCTTCACTTTCAACCATAGGGGTGGTGTTATCTGTGTATCTGAGGTTATTAATATTTCTCCTGGCAATTTTGATTCTACCTTGCACTTCATCCAGTTCAACGTTTTGCACGATGTACTCTGCATAGAAGTTAAATAAGCAGGGTGACAATATGCAGCTTTGACGTACTTCTTTGCCAATTTGGAACCAGTCTCTTGTTCCGTGTCCGGTTCCAACTGTTGCTTCCTGACCTGCATATAGATTTCTCAGGAGGCAGGTCAGGTGGTCTGGTATTCCCAACTCTTGAAGAATTTTCCACAGTTTGTTGTGATCTACACTGTCAAAGATTTTGGTGTAATCAATAAAGCCAAAAATTCCATGCTTTTCTGGAATTCTCTTGCTTTTTCTATGATCCAGTGGATGTTGGCAATTTGATCTTTGCTTCCTCTGCCTTTTCTAAATCCAGCTTGAACATCTGGGAGTTCACAGTTCATGTACTGTTGAAGCCTCACTTGAAGATATTTAAGCATTACTTTGCTAGCTTGTGAGATGAGTGCAATTGTGTGGTAGTTTGAACATTCTTTGGTATTACCCTTCATTGGGATTGGGATGAAAACTGACCTTTTCCATTTTTGTGACTACTCCTGGGTTTTCCAAATTTGCTGGCATACTGAGTGCAGCACTTTAATAGCATCATCTTTTAGGATTTGAAATAGCTCTATACATGGACTCTACATGGAGATCACCCGATGGTCAATACCAAAATCAGATTGATTATATTCTTTGCAGCCAAAATGGAGAAGTTCTATACAGTCAGCAAAAACAAGACCAGAAGCTGATTGTGGCTCAGACTATGAACTCCTTATTGCCAAATTCAGAAAGTAGGGAAAACCACTAGACATTCAGATATGACCTAAATCAAATCCCTTACGATTATACAGTGGATGTGACAAATAGATTCAAGGGGTTAGATCTGATAGACAAGAGTGCCTAAAGAACTATGGAAGGAGGTTCATGACATTGTACAGGAGGCAGTGACCAACACCATCCCCAAGAAAAAGAAATGCAAAAAGGCAAAATGGTTGCCTGAGGAGGCCTTATAATAGCTGAGAAAAGAATAGAAGTGAAAGGCAAAGGAGAAAAGGAAAGATACACCCATTTGAATGCAGAGTTCTGAAGAATAGCAAGGAGATAAGAAAGCCTTCCTCAGTGATCAGTGCGAAGAAATAGAGGAAAGCAATAGAATGGGAAAGACTAGAGATCTCCTCAAGAAAATTAATGATACCAAGGGGACATTTCATGGTATGGGCACAATAAAGGACAAAAATGGTATGGATCTAAAAGAAGCAGATGGAGAAGGAATTGGGAACCCACTCCTGGTTGGGGTCCACGGGATAGCAAAGAGTTGGACAAGACTGAGCAACTATGACCAACAGAAGTAGAAAATATTAAAAAGAGGTGGCAGGCATACACAGAAGAACTATACAACAAAGACCTTCATGACCCAGATAGCCACGGTGGTGTGATCACTCACCTAGAGTCAGATATCCTGGAATGCTTCCTTGGGAAGACTCACTATGAACAAAGCTAGTGGAAGTGATGGAATTCCAGCAGATTTATTTCGAATCCTAAAAGATAATACTGTTAAAAATGGCATTAAAAGATATCAATCAAATTTGAACATGTTGGGAAAAAAGCAGATGAATGTTCAATGCTTTTGTTTGTTTTTCAGAATACCATAGCTATGTGATATTTGAATATATAATTTTAAAGAGTTGATTATTGACATTTTAATTGGTAACAAGGAGAAAGGAATTTCTGTAAAGAAAGATCTGTACAAGACTTGATTTTAAGAATAGGAGTCATGCTAGAGATCAGTGGGTAAACATATGATTTCATATGAACAAAAGTGAAGCAGAAAGTACTAGCAGACAATGAAAAAATAGGAAAAGACATAAACAGACAATTTTTAAAAATTATATATTTGTGTGTCTGTATCTGCGTGTGTATATATCTATATAAAATCAACCCTTAAATGTGTGAAAAATATACAGACTCAATCACAATAGCTATTTTAAAAAATAACAAAAAAACTCTGAGAAACTATGCTTTTCTCAGCAGATTGCTGAAATCAGTAGTTATTTAAAAACTCTAGGGCTTTGAACTTTCCCTAGCATTTAGTAGTTTTAGAATTCTTTTATGTCAATCAAGATAGAATGTCATTTTTTTTACTCTTTATGTTAATTTTCTTGATTATGTTTGAACTTAAATCTCCTGCTTATTAGCTTTATATATCCCCCCTTTAATGAAATGCCTGTGTATTTTGTGAATTTTTATTTTGTCCTTTTTACTTTCCTTAAAGTAGGTTTTAGCTTATATGTGTTGAAAAGATCCTCTTCTACTTTCTAATTTTTTCCTGCTCTATGTTATTACTCAATAATATAATTCTTATTTTTAAACTATTCAAATTTATCAATTTTTATAGATTAGCTTGTATATGTGGTTTAAGACATTTTTTTCAAGCTTTCATTCAGAAAGATATCATGTATTTTCCTGTGTCTTAATATTTTCTTTTTTCACAGACTTTACTGAGATTATAATTAACATATAACAAACTTTGTATTAAGTTTTAGATATAAAACATGTTGACTTGATACAACTACACTGTGCAAAGAGATTACCTCATAGCATTAACTAATATCTCCATCATATCACATAATCACCATTTCTTTTTTATGGGAAGAATATTTAAGATCTACTCTGTTAGCAACATTCAAGAATGTAATAGAGTATGAAGAAGATCCTTAGGACTTACTCACTTTTTAACTGGAAGTTTTTACCTTTTGACCAAAACTCCCCAATTCCCTCAACTGCCAGTCACTGGAAACCATAATGCTATCCTCTGTTTCTATGATTTTGGCTTTTTTCAAAGATCAGTTCAATTCAGTTCAGCTGCTCAGTTGTGTCCAGCTCTTTGTGACCCCATGAACTGCCGCACGCCAGGCTTCCCTGTCCACCACAAACTCCCAGAGCTTGCTCAAACTCGTGTCCATTTAGTCGGTGATGCCATCCAACCATCTCATCCACTGTCATCCCCTTCTCCTCCTGCCTTCATTCTTTCCCAGCATCAGGGTATTTTCCAATGAGACAGTGCTTCACATCAGGTGGCCAAAGTATTGGAGCTTCAGCTTCAGCATCAGTCCTTCCAATGAATATTCAGGACTGATTTCATTTACGATTGGAAGGTTTGATCTCCTTGCAGTCCAAGGGACTCTCAAGAGTCTTCTCCAACACCAGAGTTCAAAAACATCAATTCTTCTGTGCTCAGCTTTCGTTAAAGTTCAACTCTCACATCCATACATCACTACTGGAAAAACCATAGTTTTGACCAGGTGGACCTTTGTTGGCAAAGTAATGTCTCTGCTTTTTAATATGCTGTCTAGGTTGGTCATAGCTGTTCTTCCAAGGAACAAACATCTTTTAATTTCATGGCTGCAATCACCATTTGCAGTGATTTTGGAGCCCAAGAAAATAAAGCCTGTCAATGTTACCATTGTTTCTCTATTTGCCATGAAGTGATGGGACCTGATGCCATGATCTTAGTTTTTTGAATGTTGAGTTTCAAGCCAGCTTTTTCACTCTCCTCTTTCACTTTCATCAAGAAACTCTTTGGTTCTTCTTTGCTTTCTTTTATAAGGGTGGTGTCATCTGCATATCTGAGGTTATTGCTATTTCTCCCGGCAATCTTGATTCCAGCTTGTGCTTCATCCAGTTCGACGTTTTGCATGATATACTCTGCACATAAGTTAAATAAGCAGGGTGACAATATATTTTTTGTATTTTTTAAGATATTATTTGTAAATGATATCATTCAATGTTTATCTTAATCTTTCTGACTCATTTCACTTAATATAATGCCCTCAAGGACTGTCCTTGTTACCAAAAATTAAATGACAGACTTTTTTATATGGATAAATAATATCTCATTATACATATAAATATAAATTATAATATAATAATATAATCTATAATATATTATAATAATATTAATATAACAATATAATTAATATATTAGAATATTTATATAATTACTATATGTTATATATATGTACATATTATATATTATATATATGTATGAATATCTGTTACATCCTCTTCACATAATGTTTATCCACTCACCCATTGAGGGACAGTTGTATTTCTCACTTGGGTGTTGTGAATAAGGCTGCAGTTAACTTGGGAGTGCATATATCTCTTTGGGATTCTGTTTTCATTTCCTTTAGATATATACTCAGATGTGGAATTGCTAGTGCATATAGTGGCAGTTCAGGACTTTTTTTTGAGAAACCTCAGTATGATTTCCAGTGATCCAAGGTGTGCTGGAAATTATCACCTGGAAACCTGTACTTCCGCAAAGCCTCTCTCACCCACAGGTGACTGTCTCAGGCAATTTTTTGCAGGGTCTTTCAGACTGTGGCCAAAACAGGTTAGATCTGTCTATGGGCCACTGCAAGGTCTGCTGCCAGCACTGAGGTCTGTCTGCCTTGATGCATGAGTAGACGAGACTTCTTCCCAGTCCCATGGTGTATGATACTAGATCCCTCAAAGGTGATTGTGGCTCCCTCAAAGCCACTTTTGTTTATGAATAGATCACAAATTTTTCTTGTTGAAAGAAGATACAAAAGAAAACAGGGGTGATAGATGGCTTATGCTGCTATGATCTTGATGTCACTCTCACTATTTTTCTTTTAACATTTAAGTACAGTGTCTGGATAAAATGTCAGATGTCCAATTATATTTGATTTCAGATATACAACAGATAACTTTTTAGTACAAATATATTCCAAATAATTTGGGACATATCTATACTAAAAGTTCGTTTCTGAAATTCAAAACTAAGTATCCTCTATATTTGCTTATTATAATTGTCAACCTTACATTTAAGTAGTATGTTGTGTGTGTGTGTGATGTAAGGTAGAGTCCCACTTTAATTTTTTTATGCAGTATCTTCTGTGACAACAAGAACACCTGTAAACCCATATTTCATTTTGAAATCTATTAGCCAGGATTCAGAAAATACGCCCTCATGTTACCATGACATTCACACATTTTAACCTTTAGAAAGTATTCTTTTTATAAAACATTTTACATCTGAAAGTTAATTAAGGTCAGAAGAAATACCCATATTCTGGTGCTTGAAGCTGTATAGGCATGAATCTCCCTAGAACTTTTACTTAATACATTTTTTATATAATGTCTCCAGCAAGACACACTCCAATGCCAGCTGATAATTAGATTTCTAAATATTTTCATTCCATCTCTTGCTGAGCTCTATCAGTCTATCATAACAATGTAAGTTATTTGCAAATCTTGTATACCTATTCTCATTATGTAAAAAGCTTCTTTATTATTGAAACAACTGAAAATGTAGATGTCTATAAAAAATTTTTTTCAGAGTTTCAAACAAAATACAACCCAGGGGTGACCCCTTAATTCATTCTTCTGCCAAAATCACTCCTTTAATTAGAGTTTTTTCACTCTGTGATTGAATTTATCAACTTACAGGGACTCAAAGAGTACAGCAGAATGATTGCTTCTCAACACCTAAATATCAGGCTTATATACACAACATACTTTAATTGGTGATCATCATCATTTTTTTTTTTTAGTATTTCCTACAAATATAACACTGTAATAGACATTGTATGGGATCCACAGCTGTCTTTACACAGTGCCAAATATCCAGGTTATTAATGGAAGTACAAAGTTTAAACAGGCAGACTATTATAAGAGGTACTAATCACAATGTAACAAAACGAGGAAGAAATTATTTCTGGCTGGATATACCTGTGAAGGTATGATCATAGGGGAAATTAGATTTAAGGAGGGTCTTGAAAGATTAACTGATGTACAAACTGTGAAATGAAATATGTTTATAATGTCCTAAAACAGAATTTTATAATGTCCCTTCCTTGCTTTAGTAATTCAGTAAGAAGGTTCTCCCTAGTTATCTAAATAAGATACAGAAATCTTTACCCACAAACCTTCATACCATGTGATTAATTATATTTTGGCACTGGAAATGATATTTTATACAGATTCTTGGTATTTATACAAGGTCTGATTAAATCAGTATTAAAGTATGTGAGAAAATAAAATAAGTATTATATGGTTAACTTCTATGAAGAAGTTTATTAACTTGTATCATAATTATTGAAATGTAGTGATATTGAAAGGACATATCTCTAGAGGAGAAATTTATCAAAGATCCAAATAAAAAGGAACTGAGTTCCCAAATTTATCAATACATTTCATGGCCATATTTCCCCTAGGAAATGCTCAGAAATAGACTTATTTCATATTTTTCTTCAAAACTAAGAAATAGTTTCTAGTCATTCCACCAGCCAAATAATGTAAAGGCTAAATCGTGGCTTGTGTGCCATAACACAGTAAAAAAAGAGCCTTTATAATGGAGAAATACGTCTCCAGTAAAAAAAAAAAAAAAAACAGAGGAGAGCAAGAAGAATCATTAACAAAAGTACAAACTTAATCTTAAACTTTTACAAAATGGTTGTTGGTTCTACATCTCCCTTTGCAAATACCATCTTTAGCAAAAGATCTGCAGTGAACTTCCCTATAAGTGAATTTTGATGATAAGCCAAAAATATGTTGACTTTTATTTATTTATTTATTTAATATGTTGACTTTTTTTTTTTTTTTAATATGTTGACTTTTAAATGGCTTTCAGTAGGAATGGCACACCCCCTCAGAGAGGTCTGCTGTGCTATTTCTATTTATTCCTCTCTTATGCTAGGCTTGTAGATATTGAGAACCTGTTTTACAAGGATAGAATTTTAATCCAAGACTATTTCACCAGTCCCGTGCCTAAGATGAGAACCAGTAATGAAAAAGTCAGAAAGCATCTAACATTTGTGGAAATTTCTTTGGAAGTTAGAAGGATTTTGAATCCTAAATTGAGATGGAAGGATTTAACTTGAGGAAATAGATATATCTTCTATTAAGACAATATAAAAAGGAGTGAAATTATGCGTTGATGACAATAAGATGTTTACATGGGGGTAAGCATAAAGTATTAGGAAGTTTCACCTGACATTCCTTATTTTCTCTATAAAATAGAGACACTGATGTCTTAGCATGAAAGTAGAGATGAAGGAGAAAGGGAAATGCCTGCTTGCAACAATCATTGTGGGATCTAAAAGAGAGAAGTTGACTGAATTATAAAAGATTTCTGGGTGTCATTAGGGTCTAGCCATGTTGAATAACATGGTTTGTTTAACCATATAGTATAGAATTGAATGATTTTTTTTTTTTTCCCAGTCAGTGTCAGTATGAGGCAGGAAATTATGGGCAACAAAGAGAATGTATTTTGGAATCCCACTGTGCTTGGTTCAAATTTATCTTACTTTCTAGCAATGTGACCTTGGGCAAGATATTTAACATATCTAAACTCTAGATTTTCTGCCTACAATAGTGGAATAAGTGAGTCTATATCACAAGGTTATGGTGGAGCTGAAATGAAGAAATGCATATAAAGTATTTAGCAAAATGTTTGGTACAGAGTAAATATTTAATAAAATGTCTAATAAAAATATTTAATAAAGCTATTTGAATAGGGAAAATAATGCTCACTAAAAATAATTTGTTTTGATTTGAATTTGTGAGTATTCAAAGGATGTAGTAAAGGGACAATATAAAATGGGATTTACAATACAACATGAAGATGGATTGGAGTAATCAATTTGGAACTAAAGGAATTAGGTCCCAGAGACAAGATAAGAGTAGTAGTAGATTTTTCAAGTAACAAGACCATAGAGGGCACACAGAGGTCTCATATTGGTAACTGAGCAAAGTGTGGGTTTGCCAGTGGACTGATGTCCCTTAGTATTAAGTAGAAATGCATAGTTCATTCTCATCTTAATTCCATTGTATCTACTAATATATTTTTTATCATTCATCTTGTGTCTTTCAACTTAAATTGTAAGCTGTGTTTACTCTAGAACATGGGTAATATATTCTTATGCAAGTGATACACATAAACTATAAATATAATAACTGTGGGTTGAAAAACAACAAAAAAAATCAGAACCTTTTTATTAGTTATCAGTTCTTGAACCTGGAAGATCTCATCTTACAGTCCAAATGAAAACATTGCAAAACAGCTGATATTATTATGTCACTTAATTTCAAGTAAAGCCATAAATATAGTTTCAAAAACCAAATGTTCCTTTTTAAAAAACTATTTTTATTTGTAAAGTATCAGTGCTTAAGTAAAATTACATTTCATCTTTTAACTTTATATAAAGTAAGTGAAAATTTTAGTTTCCTTGCTCTCAAGTCTCTTTTTGCTGAATTCCTTTAATTCTTCTTTGAAAAAGAAAACCAAATTTCTTCTCTCCAGCTTTTTTTTTTCCTTCACTAAATGTATCTTTCATCAGTAATTATACCTATTGTTTGCATTTTTTTAAGTAGATTTTTCTTGTAGAATCATCCTCTGCTGAGCCGCCAGGGAAGCCCCTACATTGGAAGCTGGCAAAACACCACCTATGAGCCAATCCAGTTTTTAGAAATAAAGGTTTATTTGTAAACAGTCATCCCATTTTGTTTGCATATTGTCCATCGCTGCTTCTATTGTCTAAGGACAGGGTTGAGTAGTTGCAACTAACTCAACTAACTATAGACTGTAAAGCCTATAACATTTACTGTTTGGTGCTTTAAAGAAAATTTTAGCTGACCCTGATTTCCTTAATTATCTGTGGCTTACACTTTTCACATAACTCTTGTTTTATTGGTGTTTTTCTAAGTCTATATATATAGATGTTTCTTAGACATTTGAATTATTTCATATTATACTGTGCATTGATATACACTTATTTTATCATTGGTAGAGATTTAGATATTTTCTACTTTTTAAGATAACATCACAGTTATGAAATGTATATAAACTCTTGCTAGTGTATGGTATATATATTTTAGATTGTTATAGAATAGAAGCAGCATTCTATTAATATAATATATTCTTACATACTAAGTTCATGAATATTCCAGTTCATTACAAAATGAAAAGTATAAGCAGAGAAAATAACCAACAAGGAGCTACTATATAGCATATGGAACTCTGCTCAACAGTTATGTGGCAGCCTGCGTGGGAGGGGAGTTTGGGGGAGAATGGATACATGTATGTGTATGGCTGAGTCCTTTTTCTGTCTACCTGAAACTCTCACAACATTGTTTATTAATTGCCTATACTACAATACAAAATAAAGTTTTAAAAACCACATTATATTAATTTCAGTTATACAACATAATGACTCAGTATTAGTTAAAAAAAAAGAAAAGAAAAAAATAGTGTTATGGAAATGACTGTCAAATCATGATCCTCAAATTTTAAAAGCATTACATTATTCAGCTCAGTTCAGTCACTCAGTTGTGTCTGACTCTTTGCAACCCCATGAATCGCAGCACGCCAGGCTTCCCGGTCTATCACCAACTCCCAGAGTTTACTCAAACTCATGCCCATCGAGTCGGTGATGCCATCCAGCCATCTCATCCTCTGTCGTCCCCTTCTCCTCTTGCCCCCAATCCCTCCCAGCATCAGGGTCTTTTCCAATGTGTCAACTCTTCGCATGAGGTGGCCAAAGTATTGGAGTTTCAGCTTCAGCATCAGTCCTTCCAATGAACACCCAGGACTGATCTCCTTTAGGATGGACTGGTTGGATCTCCTTGCAGTCCAAGGGATTCTCATCATAGACCATACCAATATTAGTGACTGCTACTTATCTACTCAATAATAGGATCCCTCTTTTGTATTTATGAGTAAAAAACCCATTTAGCCAAGTCTCAATTAAGCATACTTAGTACTTCAGGCTCCATACAGCTAAGAATGGTCTTGTAAAACTAGTCTTTCCAAGTAATTATAGAAAGAAATGCAGACATTGCCCCCAATGACCATTTGAAAACACTGAGTTGAATAGGTTTCCATAACTGATATATAATAAATTGGAAAGTAATGTACCTTGATGATGTATTCAGTTATAATATTATTTGAATTTTCTGATATGTAACTTTTTGTGGTTTGGGACAATTAAGCCACTATCTTTTTTAAGCTGCAGTAGTAGAGCTTCTTGTTATTTGAAATGTAGCCCTAACAAGCAACCAGAAATCTATAATGTGCTAAAATTAGTTCTGTTAGGCTGATATTAACTTCCTATGTGAACATGTTTTTCTCCCTAATGACTGTAAGAACATCGAACACAGGAAGTTTTTATAAAGTAAGTATTTACTATATATACATAACTGTAAACACTATTTACATTTGAGCACTTCTAGAAATTTTAAATTAGAAAATTTCTATTTTTGGACTAAAATTATCTTCCCAGATCAAGTCTTACATAAGCAACAGATTTTGTTCTGTCTCTCCTGGGATGTCTGACACAAATTTCAAATTTAATATAACCAAAGCTGAATGTTTAGTCTTACTTACCAAATCTTTCTCCTCCTTCATTCTTCAAGAGCTCCATTCTGTTACTCAGGCAGCAACTTGGGTCACTTCCTCTTTACAGCCAACATTACCAAAATGCAGTATGCTACCAACGTGTCTGACTGAAGTCTACTTCCACAATTCTACCCCTTCGCTTGACCTCGAATTCAGCACCATGAAACATGTTATCATCTCTCACCACTGCTGCTGCAGTCTCTCCCTAAGTAAACACTCTACTTTTCCTTCTACTCCCTCTCTTAATGGTTTTTCATACAGGAGTGATCTTTTAAAAATATAGGTTGAATATTTCTCTTAAGTACTTTTAAAGGCTCTCTATCATGCTATGAAAATTGTGGTTTAAAAATGCCCTGTGTGACCAGTTCCTGTGAATCACTTCAACCTAATCTTGCTTTCATTTTCCTGCCTTTTCATTATCTTCAAGAAATCATGTGTTATTTCAGTTCCTAAATCATTCTAAATTGTTTTCTATCCATGAGACTCTATTTACGCTGTCCCTCTTGGTTGATTGTCTCCCTAGAAAATTATTACCTTTCCTTTACATCTAGGTTTTAACATTACCTCTTTCCTTAGTGTCCCTCACTGATATTCAATCTAAGTAAATATCCTCCTTGCTTTCTACCACTTATGCAATTATTCTCTTTGATAGCTCACAGCTCCATTACTTTTCCTTAATAGCACTTTATAAACAAAGGCCGAGGTCATCCATCTCCATTTGCTTCAACATTGTATACTCACTCATTAGGGTAGAGTATGGCACGTAGTAGGTATCCAATAAAAGTATGAAAATAAAAGATGAATTCATTACAGAGTGAGTTTGCTGAAATGCATTACCAGTAGTTGCAGTGAGGGATTTCAGAACTGAGAGGGCAAATGAATACCACCAAGACATTATCTATGTTTCTAAAATATTTTGATACCATAGACCCTGGATCATTAAAATTCAATGAAACTATGTGTTTTAGTACTTGATTTCAGATGCTTTTTTTTTTTTTTTACACACAATCACATACTTAATAGTTCCCTCATAACTTGGTAAAGAATCTGCCTGTAATGCAGGAGACCTGGGTTCAATTCCTGGGTTGGGCAGATCCCCTGGAGAAGGAAATGGACCCACTCCAGTATTCTTGCCCGGAGAATCCCATGGACAGAGGAACCTGGCAAGCTACAGTCCATGGGATCACAAGAGTCAGACACAACTTAGTGACTAGATCTCCACCAAGGGGCATATTGGGCTTTCCCAATGGCTCAGGAGTAAAGAAGAGAAAAAGTAAAAATGACTGCTACTCAGTGTTGGACTCTTTGCAACCCCTCGGACTGTAGCCCACCAAGCTCCTCCATCCAAGAAATTCTCCAGGCAAGAACACTGAAGTGGGTAGCCATTCCCTCCTCCAGGGGATCTTCCCAACCCAGAGATCAAGCCCAGGTCTCCCTTATTACAAGCATATTCTTTACTGTCTGAGCCACTAGGGAAGCCCTAGACTTATATGAAACAAAATCAAAATCATGCAACCAACATGAAAGACACCTCCTGCTCTCTAAATTCATGAATGTAGCAGGAATAGTTTAGCCATTAACACAGAAAATATAAAAAGAGACTAAAGGTACAGAGTCCAGTATTGGAGATTATAACTTCATATATGTCCATTTTGATAGAGTGAATTTTGTTATTTATTTCTCTTGATTTCTGAATGTAACAAAATCTTCTTTTGCAAAGATTTCACACAAATATAGAAAATATTCCTCCAAGTTATAGTTTATCTTGAATTTATTAAAAACTATGAAAGTGAAAGTGAAAGTCACCCAGTCATGTCCAACTCTTTGTGATCCCATGGGCTGTAATAGTCTGTAGAATTCTCCAGACCAGAATACTGGAGTGGGTAGACTTTTCCTTCTCCAGGGTCTCACAACCCAGGGATTGAAACCAGGTCTCATGCAGTTCAGGCAGATTCTTTACAAGCTGAGTCACAAGGGAAACCCGTTAAAAACTATGGATGAATATGAACCTTAATGTGATCTAAGTACACGTTAGCTAAATGGATTAATTTATCAACAACAACATTTGCTGCTGCTCTAAATCTTCATTGTATTACATTTTGTTGGCATTTACCTTAATCAAAGAAAATAGATTCAATGTTTTTGCTTTCCTTTATAGGGAATATTTTTGTCATTTATATGCTTTATTTTTGAAATACAATTTATAAATATTATGTCCTTCATGCTATTAGTAAAATACTTTCATATCTATTGTGAGATATACACTATCAAATGTACTTGAAATACTTCATTTAATAATTCATCAAAGATATTTTTTCTTTATATAGAATGAATATTGACTATAATAACATTTTTTGTAAAGAACATGCACAATAAAATGAGTAAGTCAGGAGAAAAATTAGTAAATTATGTAAATATGAGTGTATGAGTCACTAAATATTTTGGCTACCATATTTCTAAGTTGATTATTAAAATCTAACATCCATGAATTCCCTTAGTTTTAGTGTCTTTATGTTTTTATTCAGTTCAGTTCGTTGCTCAGTCATGTCAAATTTGCAACCCCATGGACAGCAGCACGCCAAGCATCCCTGTCCATCACCAACTGCCAGAGCTTGCTCTAACACATGTCCATCGAGTCAGTGATGCCATAAAACCATCTCATCCTCTCTCATCCCTTACTCATCCTGCCTTCAATCTTTCCCAGGACCAGGGTTTTTTACAATGAGTCAGTTTTTCACATCAAGTGGCCAAATTATTTGTTTCAGCTTCAGCATCAGTCCTTCCAAAGAATATTCAGGACTGATTTCCTTTAGGATTGACTGGTGGATCTCCTTGCAGTCCAAGGGATGCTTATGAATCTTCTCCAATACCACAGTTCAAAAGCATCAATTCTTCAGTGCTCAGTTTTCTTTATGGTCCAACTCTCCCATTTATACACGACTACTGGAAAAACCATAGCTTTGACTATATAGACCTTTGTTGGTAAAGTAATGTCTCTACTTTTTAATATGCTGTCTAAGTTTGTCATAGCTTTTCTTCCAGGGAGCAAGTGTCTTTTAATTTCATGGCTGAAGTCACCATCTTCAGTGATTTTGGAGCCCAAGAAAATAAAGTCTCTCACTGTTGCCATTGTTTTTCTATTTGCCCTGAAGTGATGGGACCGGATGCCATGATCTTAGTTTTTAAGCCAGCTTTTTCATTCTCCTCTTTCACTTTCATCAAGAGGCTCTTTAGTTCCTCTTCAGTTTCTGCCATAAGGGTGGTGTCATCTGCATATCTGAGGTTATTGATATTTCTCCTGGCAATCTTGATTTCAGTTTGTGCTTCATCCAGCCTGGCATTTTGCATGATGTACTCTGCATAGAAGTTAAATAAGCAGGGTGACAATATACAGAACTGATGTACTCCTTTCTCAATTTGGAACCAGTCCACTGTCCCATGTCCAGTTCTAACTGTTGTTTCTTGACCTGCGTACAGATTTCTCAGGAGTCAGGTAAGGTGCTCTGGTATTCCCATCTCTTTCAGAATTTTCTACAGTTTGTTGTGATCCACACAGTCAAAGACTTCAGTGTAGTCAATGAAGTAGAAGTAGATGTTCCTCTGGAATTCTCTTGCTTTTTCTATGATCCAGCAGATGTTGGCAATTTGACCACTGGTTCCTCTGCCTCCTCTAAATCAAGCTTGAACATCTGGAAGTTCTTAGTTTACGTACTTTTTAAGCCTAGCTTGGAGAATTTTGAGCATTGCTTTACTAGCATGTGAGATGAGTGCAATACTATGGTAGCCAGAACATTCTTTGGCATTGCCTTTCTTTGGGGTTGGAATGAACACTGACCTTTTCCATACAGTCCTGTGGCCACTGCTGTGTTCCAAATTTGCTGGCATATTAGATGCAGTACTTGCACAGCATCATCTTTAAAATAGGATTTTAAATATCTCAACTGGAGTTCCATAACCTCCACTAGCTTTGTTCATAGTGATGCTTCCTAAAGCCCACTTGACTTCGCACTCCGGGTTGTCTGGATTTAGGTGAGTGATCACACCATCGTGGTTATCTGGGTCATGAAGATCTTTTTTGTATAGTTATTTTATGTATTCTTGCCACCTCTTCTTAATATCTCCTGCTTCTGTTAGGTCCATACCGTTTCTGTCCTTTATTGTGTCCATCTTTGCATGAAATGTTCCCTTGGTTCTATAATTTGCTCGAAGAGATCCCTAATGTTTCCCATTTTATTGTATTCCTCTATTTGCATTGATCACTAATATTGTTATTGGTAGTTTGCATTTAAAATAGTTATTTTTAAAGGTTTTATTTAACCCTTATACTTTTTAAGTTTACAAAATCAATGCAATCTTGATATAAGAAACTTAAAATATGGAGGTATATGGAAATAAACTGTCTGCCATAATTTCATTCTTCTCAACTGGAGAAAATTTAATATATTCAGTTATTTTATTATAAAATATCTTAAGTGCTTAATCCTTTCTATATGTTACCCAGAACTATTTTGAACCAAAAAATGCTGCAAATATGTAACTGCCACAAGCAAATGCATTTCTAAGTCTTACCATAAAGTATGTGTAACATCCACATGTTGTTTGTTTCATGTTGTTACATGAAATAAACAACATGTTTATTTCAAATATGTTGAAATAAATGAATCACAGCAGATTTTTCTGCAAAAGTAACTTTTCCTAAAATCCCTTTTTGTAAACTCTTCAACTTTCTAACAGAAAGTTTTATGATTTTTAAAGTAATCTTGGCCTAGTCATCCCAAAGTGAGTGCTCAGTCTAGATTTTATTATGAATTAGTTTGCTTCCCAAGTTTTGCTTGCTTGGTTCTAGCACAAATTAGTGTAAGACTAATTTTTATAATAATTTTTATTATTATAAAATTATTAAAGTATAACTAATATTAATAATAATGTTTTTACTTTTTTCTAATTTCATGCTTGGTTTTTAGTTAGATTGTTATTTTAAATGAAGTTTTAAATTTATTTTTATTTTATATTGGATTATTGTTGATTTGTGTATTTCATATTGAAGTATAGTTGTACAGATATGAAAGTTGAACCATGAAGAAGACTGAGCACCAAAGAATTGATTCTTTCAAATTATGGTGATAGAGGAGACTCTTGAGAGTCCCTTGGACTGCTAGGAGATAAAACCAATCAATCCTAAAGGAAGTCAGTCCTGAATATTCATTGGAAGGACTTATTCTGAAACTTCAATACTTTGGCCACTTGATGTAGAGGGCTGAGTCATTAGGAAAGACTGATTCTGGAAAGATTAAAGGCAAAGGAGAAGGGGATGACATAGGATGAGGTGGTTAGATAGCATCATCAACTTAACGAGCATGAATTTAAACAAACTCCAGGAGATAGTGAAGGACAGGGAAGCCTGGTGTGTTGCAATCCATGGGGTCGCAAAGAGACGGACATGACAATCCATGGGGTTGCAAAGAGACGGACATGAACAGCAATGATTGATTTACAATGTTGTGTCGGTTTCAGGTGTACAGAAAATTACACACACACACACACACACACACACACATTCTTATTCAGATTCTTTATCCATGTAGTTTATTACAGAGTGGATAGAGTGCCCTGTGTTATACAATAGGTCCTTGTGATGATCTATTTTATATATAGTAATATGTATATGTTAATCCCAATCTCCTAGTTAATCCCTCCCTCCTCCACCTTTCCACTTGGGTAACCGTAAATTTGTTTCCTGTCTGCAAGTTTGTCTCTGTTTTATAAATAAGTTTTTTGTATGATTTTTTAGATTCCACATATAAATGATACATATGACACTTTTCTTTCTTTGTCTGACCTGCTTCACTAACTATGATAATCTCCAGATCCATCCATGTTGCTGCAAATGGCATTATTTCTTTTGTTTTTATGGCTGACTAATATTCCATTATATATATGTACCACATTTTTTTAATTCACTCATCTGTCAGTGTATATTTAGGTTGATTTCATACCTTTACTATTGTGAATAGTGCTTCAGTGAATACTGAGGTGCATATATCTTTTCAAAATATTGCTTTCTCCAGATATATGCCCAAGTTGCACTGGTGGATAATATGGTAGTTCTGTGTTTAGTTTTTAAAGAAACGCCCATACTGTTCTCCATAGGGACTATACCAATTTACATTCCCTTCAACAGTGTTGGAGGGTTCCCTTTTCTTCACACTCTATCCAGCATTTATTAAGTATAGATTTGTTGATGATGGCCATTCAGACCAGTGTGAAGTGATACCTCATTATAGTTTTGATTTGCTTTTCTCCAATAATAAGCAGTGTTGAACATCTTTCCATGTTCCTTTTGGCCATCTGTATGTCTTCTTTGAAGAAATGTCTATTTAGACCTTCTCCACAATTTTTTTTTTTGAATTGTGTGTGTGTTTGATATTGAGCTGCATGTGAAGTTTGTTTATTTTGGAGATTAATCCTGGTTCCAAATTGAGAAAGAAGTACGTTAAGGCTCTATTTTGTCACGCTCCTTATTTAACTTCTATGCAGAGTACATCATGAGAAATGCTGGGCTGAATGAACCACAAGCTGGAATCAAGATTGCCTGGAGAAATACCAGTAACCTCAGATATGCAGATGACATTATAAATATGGCAGAAAGTGAAGAAGAACTAAAGAGCCTCTTGATGAAAGTGAAAGAGAAGAGTGAAAAAGTTGACTTAAAACTCAACATTCAGAAAACGAAGATCCTGGAATCTAGTCCCATCACTTCATGGCTAATAGACGGGGAAACAATGGAAACAGTGACACACTTTATTTTGGGGGGCTCCAAAAATCACTGCAGGTGGTGACTGCAGCCATGAAATTAAAGGACACTTGCTCCTTGGAAAAAAAAGTTTTGATCAACCTAAACAGCATATTAAAAAGCGGAGACATTACTTTGCCAACAAAAGTCCATCTAGTCAAAGTTATGGTTTTTCCAATAGTCATGTATGGATGTGAGAGTTGGACTATAAAAAAAGCTGAATGCTGAAGAATTGATGCTTTTGAACTATGGTGTTGGAGAAGACTCTTGAGAGTCCCTGGGACTCCAGGAGATCCAACCAGTACATCCTAAAGAAATCAACCCTGAATATCCATTGGAAGGACTGATGCTGAAGCTGAAACTCCAATCCTTTGACCACATGATGTGAAGAACTGACTCATTGGAAAAGAGCCTGGTGCTGGGAAAGATTGAAGGCGGGAGGAGAAGGGGACAACAGAGAATATGATGGTTGGATGGCATCACCGACTCAATGGACGTGAGTTTGAGTGGGCTCTGGAAGTTGGTGATGGACTAGGATGCCAGGTGTACTGCAGTCCATGGGGTCTCAGAGTCGGACACGACTGAGTGACTGAACTGAAGTGAGCTGAATCCTTTGTTGGTCACATTTTTTGGAAGTATTTTCTCACATTTTGTGTTTTGTCTTTTAGTTTTGCTTATGGTTTCCTTTACTGAACAAAATCTTTTAAGTTTAAGTAGTTCCCATTTGTTTGTTTTTTTAAATTTTCTTTAGGAAGTGGATCCAAATATATTGCTACTCTTTTTGTCAAAGAGTGTTCTGTCTGTTTTCCTCTCAAAGTTGTGTAGTATTTGGTCTCACATGTAGGTCTTTAATTCATTTTGAGATTATTTTTATGTATGGTGTTAGAAAATGTTTTAATTTTATTGTATTATGTGTAGCCATCCAGTTTTCCATGCACCACTAACTGAAGAGACTGTCTTTTCTCTATTGTATCTTCTTTTCTCCTTTGTCGTAGATTAGATGACCATAGGAGCATAAGTTTATCTCTAGGCTTTCTATTCTATTTCACTGATCTATAAGCCTGTCTTGTGCCAGCACCATACTGTCTTGATTACTCTTGCTTTATTGTATAGTCTGAAGTCAGGGAGCGTGATTCCTCCGTGTTTCTTTATCAAGATTGTTTTGGCTATTTGAGGTCTTTTGTATTTCCACACACATTTTAAGATATTTTGTTCTAAATCTCCAAAAATGCCATTGTTAATATTAGGGATTGCATTGAATCTATAGATTACCTTGGGTAGTGTAGTCATTTTGACAGTAGTGATTCTTCCAGCCCAAGAACATGATGTATCTTTCCATTTGCTTGGGTCATCTGAGATTTCTTTCTTCTGTGTCTTACAGTTTTCAGAGTACAGGTCTTTTATCTCCTTAGGTAGATTTATTCCTATGTATTTACTTCTTTCGATGCAATAGGAAATGGGATTGTTTCCTTAAATTCTCTTTTTGATATTTTTTTTTTAGTGTATAGAAATGCAACACATTTCTGTGTATTAATTTTGTATCCTGCAACTTCATTGATGAGCTCTAGTAGTTTTCTAATAACTGTTAGGATTTCCTATTTATAGTACTGTATCATCTGTAAATAGTGACAGTTTTACTTCTTCTTTTCCAATTTGATTTTTTTTTTCTTTTTCTTCTCTAATTGTTGTGGCTTTGACAAAACTACATGGAGTAAAAGTGATGAGAATGAGCACTCTTGTCATGGTCCTGATCTTAGAGAAAATGCTTTCATCTTTTCACCATTAAGTATAGTGTTTATGTTAGCTGTGGGTTTGTTGTATATGGCCTTTATTATTTGAGGTCTGTTCCTCTGTACTCACTTTCTAGAGAGTTTTTATCTTTAATGCGTGTTGAATTTTGTCAAAAGCTTGTTCTGTATCTATTTAAATGATCATATGGTTTTCATTCTTTAATTTATTAATGTGGTGTACCACACTAATTGATTTGTGTACATTGAAAAATCCTTGCACCCCTGGAATAAACCCCACTTGATCATGGCATATGATCCTGTTCAAGTATTTTGGGATTTGGTTTGCTGGTATTGGGTTGGCCCAAAATTTCTTTTGATAACATCCATAAAATGTTATAGGAAACCCAAACAAAATTTTTGGTTGACTCACTATTTTGTTGGAGTTTTTGCATCTAGATCCATTAGTGATATTGCCCTGCAATTTTCTTTTTGTGTAGTATCTTTTTCTGATTTTGGTATCTGGGAAATGGTGGCCTCAGAATGAGTTTGGAAGTGTTCCATCCTCTGAATTTTTTGAGATAGTTTCAAAAGGATAAGTGTTGACTCTTCTCTAAATATTTGGTAGAATTCACCTGTGAAGCCGTCTATTCCTGGGCTTTTGATTGTTGGAAGTTTTTAATCACAGTTTCAATTTCAGTGCTTGTGATTGCTCTGTTCATATTTTCTGTTTCTTTGGGGTTCAGAAAGTATACATTTTGAGACAGTACAACTTTCTAAAAATCTGTTTCTTCTATGTTGTCCACTTTATTGAAACATAGTTGCTGGTTGTATTTATTATGATCCTTTTTATTTCTGTAGTGTGCACTGTAATTCACCTTTTTCATTTCTAAATTTATTGATTTTAGCTCTCTCCCTTTTTTCTTGATGAGACTGGCTGAAGGTTTATCAAACTTGTTTATCTTTTCAAAGAGCCAGACTTTAGCTCCATTCATCTCTTCTATTGTTTTCTTTGTCTCTATGTTATTTATTTTTGCTCTAATCTTTATGATTTCTTCCCTTATGCTCAACTTTGCGTTTTGTTTGCTCTTTCTCTAGTTGCTAAGAAAGTTTTATGTATTTTAATTGGTACTTTGAAGGAAAGTGATTTTTATTCTGAAGGAAAATTTGTCATAGAGAAGATGCTGTAGAACAATAAGCCTTTTTGAAGTAAATAAGTTAGATTAATAAATTTAAGCATTATGGTAATTTTTAATGTACATATACAAATATTTTTAAGTTCCTTCATTGATCTCCTGTTAGTGATCATCTTGAATCTGGTGCCCTATGTACAATTTTTGCTATTCTCTTCAACCAACTTTTTAAGGAAATAAAAAAAATATACTACAGTTATACCTCATTTTATTGTGCTTTGCAGACATTGTGTTTTTCACAAAAATGAATGTTTGCAGCAACCACGTTTTGTGCAAGTCTATCAGTGCCATTTTTCCAGCAGCATTTGCTTACTTCATGTCTTTGTGTCCCATTTTGGCAATTCTCATAGTATTTCAAACTTTCTCACTATCATTATATTTGTTATGGTGATCTATGATCAGCAATTTTTGTTGTCACTTTTGCAGAAAAATTATGACCCACTGAAAACTCAGATGATGGTTAAAATTTTTAGCAAGAAAATACTTTTAATTAAGGTGTGTGTATTTGGGGGAAACAAAATACTATTGCTCACTTAATAAACTATAGTATAGTGTAAATATAGCTGTTATATGCACTGAGAAGCCAGTGACTGACTTTGTTGTCATATTTGCTCAACTGTGATGATCTGGAACCAAATCTGCACTAATTCGAAGTGTAATTCTTTACACTTAATTTTAATCTTAGCCATATGGCCTCAAAGTAGACAGGGACATTTGTTTCATACCTGAAGGATAATGGTATGAGTATCCCCAGTGAATGGTAAACCTAGTATAGCAGTTGTTGCACTTTTGTTTATGTTCAAAGTAGTTTTTTGCAATACATTCTTTTTTCTTTAGCATTGTTATGATACATATGTTTAGTCTATTGTATTGCAGTTCATTCATTATATGACTATACAATGCTTTGTTGTTATAAATAATGCTGTATTCTTGTACATGTTTCTTGGAATACATATGCAAGACTTTCTGTAGAGTTTTAGAAGGTATAGAATGTGTATATTTTCATTTTACACCCTATTTTTTTCTAGCAAGATTGCTTCAATCACTTTCATAAGCAGTGTAGAATAGTTTCCATTGCTGCTCAACTTCACACATATGTGGTTCGATTAGCCTATATAATTTTGATTAATTTTTTCTCAAATTAGTATAGTTTTTATTTTGTATATTTGTGACTGTAATTTGAATTTCTGTGGTTACCAATGAGCTTGATCATCTCATTTGTTTTTGGTGTGCATTTATGTTTATCGTCCTTAAACTATGTGTTCATTTCTTGCATGTTTGTTTTTTATAATTTTCATAATTCCAATTTGTATTGTGAAGATTAAATGTTGGTTTATAATATTAAGCATCTTTGCCCAGCTTATGACTTGTGCTTATAAATTTTGTTGTTACTTTTAATGAAAAAAATGTATAATTTTATTCTAGTTGAATTTTTCAAGCATTCCTTTTGCAATTTATAGTTATCATTAAGAGTTTTAACACTTGGTGGTGATGCAGCTGTTGTCTCCCATGCACCTTTAAATGTTTTAAAGTTTTCTTTTCTTGTTTGATCTTTATTCCATCTGGAATTGATTTTTGATGAAGATGTAGGTTTAAAGTGATAATGCATTTTTTACAATTTAAATAATACATTATTTCAGCTCTACCTTGGCAAAATTTAGCAATTTCTTCCATGAATTTGTTACACAAAGGGAAGTGTTTGAAGTATGGTGAAAATGAGCTAGCTATCATATATATAAGCTTTATTTTGTATATGATAGAATACAGTTTTATAAACATAATCATCAATATCATTTCATTCCAAGGTATGTTCAGAAAACATGGCTTCTCATATCTGCCCTATTTGTTCAAAACGATGTAGTGGTATTTTGCCTGATCATAGTGACATCATGATTTGTTGATAGAAAATTCCAGATTGGGGATGCCTCGCATCTTCTATACTCAAAATTGTTGCTTTGGAACAATTATAATAATACTGTATAATCCAACAAGCTTCCTTTAGTTTTCTAACACCTTTGAGTGGAACTATGTCCATTTTGGATGTATTTCTGGTATACGCCATTGAGGTTTACTGACTCCAGTGTTATATCTTTATTACCATATATTTTCAATACCCTAAATATTTTGCCTTATTAGCAAACTTGTTATCAATGAATGGTCATAAACAACCTTGTGTTCCAGGTATTATAAGTTGTATTGATTACCGAGGACTGCCATAACAAAACAGGTTGGATTGCTTAAACAACATAAATTTATTTTCTGAAATTTCTGGAGACTAAAAGTCCGAGATCAAAATGTCAGAAGGTTTGGTCTCTCCCGTGGCCTTACTTCTTGGGGATGGTCTTGGTCACTTGCTCCTGTACAATGTCACAAACCTCAGTCCATAGTTCTTCAGGCACTCTGTCTATCAGATCTAATCCCTTGAACCTATTGCCACTTCCAATTTATAATCATAAGGGATATGATTTAGGTCATATATGAATAGTCTATTGGTTTTCCCTACTTTCTTCAATTTAATTATAGAAATAACGCCAGCCAAAAATGATTTCCATGCTGAATGAAAAAAAAAAAGTGTCCACAAGTTGACATAGAAAATGGCATATAGTAAACACTCAAAGAAGTGAATTTATTATTTTAACTTTTGACTAATACCATCAAACCACTTTTAATGCTATAATAAAATATTCCTCAATTTCCTAGGGCTTAAATTTTACAGATTGCACCCATCTCACAAGCTAAAAAAGTAATGTTCAAAATTCTCCAAGCTAGGCTTCAACAGTATGTTAACTGAGAGCTTCCAGAAAATAAGCTGGATTTAGAAAAGGGAGAGGAACCAGATATTAAATTGCCAACATCTGTTGGATCATAGAAAAAGCAAGAGAATTCCAGGGGGACAAAAAAACACAAAAAAACATCCGCTTCATTGATTATGCTAAAGCCTTTGACTGTGTGGATCACAATAAACTGTAGAAAATTCTAAGAGATGGGAATACCAGACTACCTTCCCTGCCTCCTGAGAAATCTGTTTGCAGGTCAAGGAGCAACAGTTACAACCAGACGTGGAACAACAGACTGGTTCCAAATTGAGAATGGAGTATGTGAAGGCTGTATATTGTCACTTTGCTTATTTAACTTATATGCAAAATAAGTACATCAGCGAAGTACTGGACTGGAGGAAGTACAAGCTGGAATTAAGATTGGAGGGAGAAATATCAATAATCTCAGATATGCATATAATACCACCCTTATGGCAGAAAGGGAAGAGGAACTAAAGAGCCTCTTGATGAAAGTGAAAGAGGAGAGTGAAAAAGTTGGCTTAAAAGTCAACATTCTAAAAACTAATATCATGGCATTTGGTCCCATCACTTCATGCCAAATAGATGGGGAAACAATGAAAACAGTGACAGACTTTATTTTCTTGGGCTGCAAAATCACTGCAGATGATGACTGCAGCCATGAAATTCAAAGACACTTGCTCCTTGGAAGAAAAATTATGACAAAATTAGCATATTGAGAAGCAGACACATTACTTTACTCTCAAAGTTCCATATAGTCAAAGCTATGGTTTTTCCAGTAGTCAAGTATGGATGTAAGAGTTGGACCATAAACAAAGCTGAGCACTGAAGAACTGATGTTTTGAATTGTGGTGTGGAGAAGACTCTTGAAAGTCCCTTGGGCAGCAAGGAAATCAAATCTGTCAATCCTAAAGGAAATCAGTTCTGAATATTCTTAGGAAGGACTGATGCTGAAGCTGAAGCTCCAATAATTTGGCCACTTGATGCGAAGAACTGACTCATTTGAAAAGACTCTGATGCTAGGAAAGATTGAAGGCAGGAGGAGAAGGGGATGACAGAGGTTGAGATGTTTGGATGGCATCACTGACTTGATGGACATCAGTTTGAGCAAGCTCCAGAAGTTGGTGATGGACAGGGAAGCCTGGCATGCTGCAGTCCATGGGGTTGCAAAGAGTTGGATATGACTGAGCAACTGAACTGAACTGAACTTTAAAGATAGATGTTAAAGTCACTTAAAATATCAAAAGAGCTATGTTTTTCAAGTTTATATTTTTTTAAAGTTTCCAATCACTTTATGATTTTTGCTGTGCCAAGACTTTCTTGTACCTACAGTGTATCATTCTATTTTTGCCTAAAACAAATCCCACCTAATCCTTTGTAACAGCATTCCTGAACTCTATAATATATGATATGTCATGATCTTCTAATTCTCTATGCCTCACCTCTCATTTTAACTATTTCTTCTGTGATTGTTAACATTTGTCACCTAAATAGACTGGAGTAATTTAAGAAAATTATTTCCTTTGTCTCTCATATTTCACTTATTTATCTGTAGCACCTAGCAGAGTGTCTGGTATGGAGTTGACTGCCTCCTCTTCTCTTCTTTTAGTTAGTATCTATGTATAATACTACTCTATTAATTAAAATTCATAAAATCAGAGGAATGAAGAAACATCAGAACTAAGAGCACTAAGGATTCATCTGCTTCACAGACATGCAGGATTAACAGTTGTGTACTTTGAATATGCAGTCATTTAGTTCCAGTCACAAAACTTGGATTTCACTAGGTTTGTGATGAAGTTTCAACTCTTGCATTTTGTTTAATTTCAAAATGTGATACTGATGCATGCTTTTAGTTGAGAAATTCAGATCTCTTTGACCACCTTCTTCCTCTCCTTCTTAAAAAAATAAATGATATCCTGAGAGGTAACTTTTCACAGAGAACAGAAGAATTTGATGACAGAAATACATGATGACACGTGTTGATGACATGAACTTTCTGTGACGATTCGCAGTGATCTTTCTTTCCTCTCTATTCATACTGGCTTCCATGTGGAGAAAAATATCAGCAATATGGGTTTTCATATTTTCTTTTTATTTTGCTATTCTCTTTATATTTTTCCATAGGCAATGGCATTTTTTAAAGAAGAGTTGGAGTTCTGAGACTCTCAAAATCATTAAGTAAGCACAATGATTCTGTGGCAAAAGTTTATTCTGGAGATGATGTTGCTTATCAGACCTGAAGAACCATAAGAGTTTGTTCCAATGGGATAAGGGACTGTAATAGAATTTTCCTCAGCCTCAACCCAGAAGAAAATATGGAACCCAAGTAAAGTCACTTCACTGGTGCACAGTTAGCACACATCAGTTCAGTTCAGTCGCTCAGTCGTGTCCGACTCTGTGACTCCATGAACCCCAGTACGCCAGGCCTCCCTGTCCATCACCAACTCCTGGAGTCCACCCAAACCCATGTCCATTGAGTCATTGATGCCATCCAACCATCTCATGCTCTATTGTTCCCTTCTCCTCCTGCGCTCAATCTTTCCCAGCATCAGGGTCTCTTCAAATGAGTCAGCTCTTCGCATCAGATGGCCAAAGTATTGGAGTTTCAGCTTCAGCATCAGTCCCTCCAATGAATACCCAGGGCTGATCTCCTTTAGGAAGGACTGGTTGGATCTCCTTGCAGTCCAAGGGACTCTCAAGAGTCTTCTCCAGCACCACAGTTCAAAAGCATCAATTCTTCATCGTTCAGCTTTCTTTATAATCCAACTCTCAAATTCATACATGACTACTGGAAAAACCATAGCCTTGACTAGACGGACCTTTGTTGACAAAGTAATGTCTCTGCTTTTTAATATGCTATCTAGGTTGGTCATAACTTTCCTTCCAAGGAGCAAGTGTCTTTTTATTTCATGGCTGCAATCACCATCCTCAGTGGTTTTGGAGTGCAGAAAAATAAAGTCAACCCCTGTTTCCACTGTTTCCCTGTCTATTTCCCATGAAGTGATGAGACCAGATGCCATGATCTTACATGCCTTGATCAGATGCCTTGATCCTTTCTGAATGTTGAGCTTTAAGCCAACTTTTTCACTCTATTCTTTCACTTTCATCAAGAGGGTCTTTATTTCTTCTTCACTTTCTGCCATAAAGGTGGTGTCATCTGCGTATCTGAGGTTATTGATATTTTTCCCGGCAATTTTGATTCCAGCTTGTGCTTCCTCCAGCCCAGTGTTTCTCTTGATGTACTCTGCATATAAGTTAAATAAGCAGGGTGACAATATACAGCCTTGAAGTACTCCTTTTCCTATTTGGAACCAGTCTGTTGTTCCATGTCTAATTCTAACTGTTGCTTCCTGACCTGTATACAGGTTTCTCAAGAGGCAAGTCAGGTGGTCTGGTATTCCCATCTCTTTCAGAATTTTCCACAGTTTATTGTGATCCATGCAGTCAAAGGCTTTGGCATGATCAATAAAGCAGAAATAGATGTTTTTCTGGAACTCTCTTGCTTTTTCGATGATCCAGTGGATGTTGGCAATTTGATCTCTGGTTCCTCTGCCTTTTCTAAATCCAGCCTGAACATCTGGGAGTTCATGGTTCATGTATTGCTGAAACCTGGCTTGGGGAATTTTTAGCATTACTTTGCTAGCATGTGAGATGAGTGCAATTGTGCGATAGTTTGAGCATTCTTTGGCATTGCCTTTCTTTAGGATTGGAATGAAACTGACCTTTTCCAGTCCTGTGGCCACTGCTGAGTTTTCCAAATTTGCTGACATATTGAGTGCAGCACTTTCACAGCATCATCTTTTAGAATTTGAAATAGTTCAACTGATATCCACTAGCTTTGTTGGTAGTGATGCTTCCTAAGGCCCACCTGACTTTACATTCCAGTATGTCTGGCTCTAGGTGAGTGGGAGTGATCACACCTTCGTGATTATCTGGGTTGTGAAGATCTTTCTTGTACAGTTCTTCTGTGTTCTTGCCACCTCTTCTTAATATCTTCTGCTTCTGTTAGGTCCGTAGCATTTCTGTCCTTTATTGATAGCCCATCTTTCCATGAAATGTTCCCTTGGTATCTCTAGCACACATTATAGCTATGTTTTCTAAATATGTACTTAACCCATGGACAAAAGAAAACATCATATAACAATCCATAATGTACTTGGAATGAGTCTGATCTCATTAGACGTTGCCACCTTTGATAAATTTTCCTCATTTGCTAAAATTATTGAATATAAAAATCATTTCATAAATCCATTTTAGCAGAATCAGGGAGATATCTGTGTAATTAATAATGATTACAATACATTTCTTCTGAAATGTAGACTCTAATTTTAAAAAATTTTGTAAACTCTTTAGTTGTTTTTTTTTAAATGGCAAATCATAGCAAACATCTAACTTTGCGTGTGTACATGCTAAATTGCTTCAGTCATATCTGACTCTTTGTGACCCAAAGGGCTGTAGCCCTCCAGACTCCTCTGTCTTGGATTCTCCAGGCAAGAATACTGGAGTAGGTTGTCGTTCCTTCCTCCAGGAGGGAATGATGTTGTTCCCATTTCAGGAGTCAAACTCCATGTCTCTTATCTCCTGAATTGGCAGGTGGGTTCTTTATAACTATCATCACCTGGGAAGCCCTAGCTAATTCTACCAATATCTTTTTCAAATCCCTGAAAGTGAATATTGTTGTTATAATTTTGGAAGAGTCAGGCACTTGCAAACCTGATCTTGGAACATTTGGAGATATCTTGAAGGCAGAGCTAGGACAAAATTTAATGGCCAGAGCCTCAACAGTTTCAAGGAAATCACACTGTTTCTATAAAGTTAGCAATAATTGAAAAGATAAATCAGTCTCAGAAAATTTGCAAGAAGATATTTATAAGCATTCATGTTTAAAGTTAAAATTCACCATGGATTCATTAATAATTTATCCAAAAATAGGAGATATTAATTTCATTATTACTAAATTATTATTAAACAAGGTACAATCAATGATTTAAATCAAGCTGGGCTAATTGAGAATGAATTATCATCATCCTCTGTGAGAATATTGCCCATTAATTACCTCTGAAGTCCAAAGGATTATTATGCATTTATTCTTGTAAATTATGGCTCCAT
Source organism: Cervus elaphus (assembly GCF_910594005.1). Lineage (NCBI taxonomy): Eukaryota > Metazoa > Chordata > Mammalia > Artiodactyla > Cervidae > Cervus > Cervus elaphus. Next base: position 69,548,631 of record NC_057825.1, on the reverse strand, counting down.
GGTAAATTGGATAAGATTTTAATATTTTAACATTCATTAAATTCTGAAAGCTTAGAGCCAGGATAGTGATGAGCAAGCCTGTTTTGTCCTCTAATGAGAATAATTCAGTTACAGTTAATTGCCATCATTATCATGTATTTATATAAATTCAGATTAACCTATAGATTTAAAGTTAATATTTATATTTTACATATTTCATTTTAGAATTAAGGAATATAGGTTTAGTTTCTAGTATTAAACAACTTGCTACTCTTAAACATAAACATGTGCAATGTTGGTAATCATTTTTATTTTATACTTAGCATGCAAACTATACAATTAAAGCTAACTTGCATTAGCTTTAAGCTGTTCCTTAGTCTGTGTTATATGTACTCATTCATGTTTTCATATTTGTAGCTAGTGATGGATTGTGATGAAAGACTGAAGTGTCTGGGGAGAGGGCAGCTTCTCTAGAAGTACACAGGCTTCATGAGGATGGAATAGAACTCTAAATATAAGTCAGAGTACTGTTAACCACAAGGAATGGAAATGGATAACTGGCTTCTGAAAATATAAATATTGACTATAGGAACAGAGGAAAAAATCCCCCCAAAATAACAGAAAGGAGAATCAATTTGGCTTAGAAATAATCCTATTTGAATCATCAGGGAAAGTGAGCTAGCCTGCTAATAAACTGTGAATAGCCCATTCTGTAATGTGAATTGAGCTCTTCCCCAGTATTTTATTAGTCAGATTAGAAATATATAAATTTGGGGAAGGGATTCAACAGCTATTTTTACTGGCTAGTTTGATGGTCTTATTTTGTCATTATACAAGCATCTATATATTAATTAATATGCTAGCTTACCAATATATTAAGGAACCTGATGATTCTTGATGATATTGCTGTAAGTATATAAATGATTAAATTGACAATCCTGTAAGCTTAGACCCAGATGTAAATTTGCCCCGACCTCTAACCATATGTTTTTAGCTTTTTAAAAAACATTGATTACTCTAGCATTTTTTGCATGGATGCACTGATTTTAATGCTTTATAATAGTGAATATACACACTGCATTAACTTAAGAATCTCATGATCAAATTAGATACCAAGTCCTGTGATTTTTTAAATAAATACACCTAATATTTTTAGTAACAATCTATTAATAGTAGAAATGACATGGAAAAGCTTATCTTTATGTAGGTAGTAGCTATTTACTTCATTCTCATGAGGTCCTTGAAAATAAGAAATGAGATTAAAAAAAGACAGACTAAAATATTAAGAAATGAAAAAAAAATATTTTGAGTGTTTTTATTTCATCTCAAATGTATATATTTCCCCCTTACAACAAAACCATCCCAATTGTTCCAAACATTGAAAACAGTATCTACTTCTACTTAACAGAAAAAAACTAATAAACGATTCTTTGTGTTTTCATTGGGTATTGCAGTGACTTAACTGTATGACCGCTTTCAGTCAGAAAGTAGAGAATGAAGTAGGCCAGAAATAGTAAAGTTAAAAAAAAAAAAAATCGAATCCATTCTTGCTGTAATCTGCTTTTTGTCTTTATTATATCAGATTTTGTCTCAAAATAATTGTAAAATATAACCAATAAATATTTCTACTAAGAGAAAGGTGCTAAAATCCCAAATCAGATATTTGGATTTAATGAATTTTTATATATGTTCTGATTTCATTAGCTGCCATTCCCATCTCCTCATTAATATGATATGAGGTACTCAGATTTTTAAATTTGTTTTGTTTTTCTTATTGGGGCCAAGACTGAATGAAGAATATTGTGTCATCTGTTTTGCAAGTCATTCATTTATTTATTTAACAGCCATTTGTTAGTCACCTACAATTTGGTAGCTATTACAAGACAAATAGATAAAGAAGATTGACATTGTTTTCTGCACTCGGAAAAAGCCTAGTCTAGGAAGAATTATTTATAATTAATATGTTTGTAATTGTTTGTATAAAATATATACTATGTAATATATAATATATATTATATGTATAGTGTGTATCATTTATATATAGTATTTTATATTCATGAAGAAATAAATACTAACCTCTTAATAGTGAGATCTGAATAGTGACTAGGCATTATAATTGTGAAGATAAATGGAGACAGTGTATATCACACACAGAGTGAAAGTCATTATACTGGAGAGACGTTGCCGCTTCCAAATATCTTAATGATGGTCAATATGTCAGGGTCCTAGAAAAAAGAAAGAGTATCCCAAACTTAGATGGTAACTGTGGCTGAAGAGGATAGAGATTTGTGGACCATGTTAAGAATAAGGCATGTTTCTATAATTGCCAAAGAAAATAGTTAAAGAGGGTACTTAAGGAGAGTGGTAACATGATAAGTTTTGCATTTTATATGTAGTCATTTTATTGTATTTTATTTCTTTTTTTTCATTTATTTATATTAGTTGGAGGCTAATTACTTTACAATATTGTAGTGGTTTTTGCCATACATTGATATGAATCAGCCATGGATTTATATGTAGTCATTTTAAAGTGCTATTGATTTCTTGGTAAGAGTCACACAGGAGTAGGAACAAGAAGAGGCATTTGAAGGAAGTCATATGAGAGATAATTGTGGCTTGGGCTCTGGTGTGATGTAATGAATATAATTCAACTTCTTTCTCTCTTTGTTTCTTCATCTGTAAAATAGTGTAATAATGTATAGGTCATTAGGAAATTGGTATTATTGAGTTAACCAATTGTAAATTACCCTTTGGCATGCATTACCTGTTTAGTATATATCATTGGAATGATGATAATGATGGTGATGGCAAAGAAAGACGAGCTAGATTTTATGAGTCAAAGGGAGATGGATAATTGGAGATAGTAAGTATATATAACTCTTGGGAGAAGTAAATTTTTTAATAATTTTATTTATTTATTTATTTTTGGCTGTGTTGGGTCTTTCTTGCTGCACGGGCTCTTCTCTAGTTGAGGTGAGTGGGGGCTGCTCTCTAACTGAGGTGTGCAGGCTTCTCATAGTTTTGGCTTCTCCTCTTGTAGAACATAAGATCTCTAAAGCATGTGGGTTTCAGTAGCTGCAGTTCCAGGGCTGTAAAGCACAGGCTTAATAGCTGAGGTGCATGGGCTTAGTTGCTCCATGGTATGTGCAATCTTCCCAGGTCAAGGATCAAACCCATGTCTCCTGCATTAGCAAGTGGATTCTTTACCACTGAACCACCCAGGGGAACCCTGGAAAAGTAAATTATTGAAGTGATGCATCAAGTAGGAAATACAGTGATGCATCGATGCAGGAAATAATTTGACCATTCCCAAATGGAGACCTAGTTTTTCCTTCATCTCCTTGGAGGTAATCTTTATTTGCCTGGCAATATTTAGGGTCATCATATAGTAACAGTGTGATTTAGGGTGAAGGTTGAATACACATGACAGTCTTAAAGTGGGAGAGGCCATGTCAGAAAAAACAACCATGCGCTTTAGGGTAGGGTCATTGGGTCACATGTTATTACTTGATCTGAAGTTCAACCTTTGGGGCAATAAATCACCATGCCTATATAGTGAAGCTCCAATAAAAACTGGACACTTTAGATTTATGAATTTACAGATATATTGTCAAGCATATTATCACACATCAATTACAGGAGGAAAATATGTCCTGAAAAAAATATCTTCAAGCTGAATGTAATTTTGGGCATACTCATGTATACCCCCAGTGAATTTACAGTTGATGTCAGAAGTGAGGATCATTTGTTGTGGACTCCCCCCTTTAACCTTGCAACTGTACCCTAATTTCTTGAAGTTTATGTCCTAAGCCTTGAGTAGACTTGGCAGTCTGGATGACTGTGCCTTCAGACCATGAAGTTTGATTAGCTTGAGATTTTCTCTAGCCAAAGGAAATTAAGTTATGTAGGAGTGTTCTTTAATTATGTTCATAAAATACTTCATGGTATTTATGTAAAATGTAAAGCTACAGGGGAAAAAATTAAAGAAAAAAATGGGCCCTAAACTACTGAAATAATGTGGCTGTAACATGTGGCATACTTCATTTCAGAACTCTACTGATATCTCTCTTATCAATTTATTTACAGCTCAAAAAATAGAGATTAGAAAAGTATCCCTCTAAATATGTAGTGTAAGAGTGTATTAAGTTAATATTGTCTTGAATTTAAAAAAAAATTAAAAAGTGAATTGAAAGAACTAGTGTATTGAGAATAACTTAGCAAGTTATCCTCAATTCTCAAGAACAAAACTTACTGAATTTAGGAAAAATGAAAATAACCAAGGATAAGAGTATTTTAGGAACTAATATTTTAACATAATTAGAAATGATAGATATTCTGCTTTTAATGACAAAGAGATTTGCACACAGTTCTTTCTTTCCTGCCCTTACATCTTGATTATATGAGTTTATACTATTCTCGTTTTACAGATATTCTTTTGTGCAAACACAGATCTCTAAATTGCTAAACTCCATTCTAAGTTCAAGCAAGTGATTTTGCCTCTTAGAATCATTCATTTACAAAGGCTTCCTTATCTTGTTTTACTTCTTGGTTGGCTGAATTTATCATTGATTTTTTTCAATAATGTATAATAAATACAATATTCTATGAGAGTATCTTTTTAGTCACTTAATTCATAACTTGTCAGCTTAACCTGATATCATAATTTACCTCCTCATAACTTTACTGATAACATAATCATCTAGACTTGAAGATTATGCTGAATTTAAGACCAGTCTTATATTCTCTTGTTTAGAACATCCTTTGATAAACAAGCAATCATTCTTTAAGATAACAAATTTACTGCAAAAAGAGAGAAAATTTAAGTAATTTCAGCCTCTAAAGGGGGACCACATGTACACCCATGGTGGATTCATGTCAACGTATGGCAAAACCAATACAATATTGTAAAGTAATTAGCCTCCAATTAAAATAAATAAATTTAAAATAAAATAAAATTTTAAAAAAGGTAACTAAGTTCAAAAATTTTCTATCTCTCACTACTGATTTTCAGAATTTCAAATATCAGAATTAAATTAAAACAAAGCTACTAAAAGTATTTAAAAATTTATCTGCAATGCAAATTAGAAATGATAAGTGCAAAGAGGACAGTACTTTTCTGTTTTCCCTTTTATTCAATGAAGCAATGAAGTATAGAGTTGGCAGTTTCTAGAATAAAATGTATGTCAGCCAGATGATGTCAGCCAACTAAAAATCTCAAAGCTAAGGGAGAATTTGCATAGGAACAAATCAGTAGAAAATTCTGAAAACTGAAATGATCTGATACTAGTTTGCATTCACACACTCTTATAATTTCAGTTTCTCCAAACTGATAGTCATTAGCTCTCAGAAAAGAAGATTTTAAGGAATGACAGTTGCGACCATAAAACAAAATACAGAATATGGCAGAGGAATAGGTAGATGTGGAGTACATTTCTCCACGGATACATCAGGAATACAGCTTCAGACACAGAATTTCATGCAGAACACCAGCTGAGAGTGGACAGAGTACATGACCAGTGGAAATGAATATATAGAACCAAGCAAAACTTGGTAGGATGAAGGAACTAGGGGGAAAAACAGGAGTGTTAGTAGGAATGGATCTGTCCTCAGCAGGTGGGGGAACTGAAGCAGGGGTCGAATCCCCACATTGGGGCAATTGTCTGAGTCAGAGGAGAAACATTTAAGGCTGAGAGTGAAACAGCTGATCTGTGGTAGCCTAAATGGAATGAGAATCCTACAGTCCTTGTCTCAGCCATACATACCCTGGACAGGGACGCAGGCCCCCTAGAAGGCATAGCAGATGGGACCTGGAATTTGGGGATTGTGGAGCAATCCAAGGGCGAGGGCTGCTGTTGACTGTGGAGATGGATCAAGGGGATGTGAGGGAGGAGATTGTGGTGGGAAATGCCTGTGGAGGAAAAGGCAGCCATGGAGGCAAAGCAGTACTGCTGAGTCAGGTATAAGGGGTGGAGCCATCACCACAGGCTCTCTCTCCCCACATGCCAGCACTGGCAACTGAACAATAGAGACTGGCCCGTCAAATGCCTGAGACACTGATATACAGAGTGAGACCCCACCCAGGGTGCTCCTTAAAGTGCCTGATGCCTGATCTACAGAGTAGGACCCAGCCAGGGGGACCCGTCTATGTGCCTGATGTGCCAAACAACAGAGAAGGACCCCAGGCAAGGGAGCCCTCTAAGTGCCTGAATGGGTGGAGCTATGGAGAAAGACAGGCCAAAGAGGCCATCTGATTGCCAGCTACAAGAGGCTTGAAAAAAAACCCTGATAGGGCCATGACTCCTGAGGCAGACACAGTCTGTGTCCCTGCACACTTGGCTCTGCCAGGATGCCCACAAGCCAAGCAGCTGTGCCACCTTCACATTTGACCCTCACTGGGGCATAAAAGTCTTGTGTCTAAGCATGCAGGATCTCTTTGGTTATGTCCAACTCTTTGTGACCCTGTGGACGGTGGCCTGCCAGGCCTCTCCATCAGCGGAGTTCTCCAGGCAAGAAAACTGGAGTGTATTGGCCAGTACTGGTTGCCGTACCCTTCCAGAGCACCATCTTTCCTGCTGCCCTAGCCACCAATTTGCCTGAATACCTGGTGCTGCCAGAAGCCCTGCGACCAAAGCAGCTGAACCACCTCCAGACCTGGCCCTCACTGGGGTGACCGAAGTCCTCCAGGGTAGCCTCAGGAGTAAATCACAGTGGACAACTCACATGAAGAGGTGGAAATAAATCCACGATTGAAACCCAGGGGCAGCGTGGCTAAGGAAGAAGACCCATAACCTTGCCACCAGCTGTACAAGCTGCAGATTACATCCACACAGTCAACTAGGCAGACTCTGTGTCTATGGGATACATAAAAGGACATTGAGAGCTCCCGCAAAAGAAAACACACTGATTCTGATAGCTGTGGGCATTGAAGACAAGAACACACAGGAGTAGGACCAGAATAGAATCTGAATTGCCCCCACAGCAGGTCCAGAGACCAGTACAGTCTTGGAGTGCATCCTAGGCAGGTGAGATGGACATTGACTTCCAGTGAGGGAAAGGACTCTGACCATAGTAACTCAAAAAACATTTATTATTCCTATGTTTTGACTTGTTCTGTATATTCTTTTGGATATTCCCCACCGCACCCCCCATTGAAGTTGTCAGTTTCATTGGCACTATGAAATCTAATTAAACTTTTGAGCTTTTATTTTTTTTCTCAGTCACATTTTTTATTGTTGTTATAAACCTCTGCCTCTACATTTCACTTTTGCAGTTCTGTGGAGTTTTACTTTTTTTGTTTTTGTTTTTTTTTTCTTTCTTTCTTCTTCCTTTTTTTAAAAAATTCTTTTCTCTATTTTAATTTTAATTCTTCAAACCTATTTTTATTTTTTCTACATTTATTCCTTTGCTTTTCCTACTATTCTTTTCCTGTTGCAGTTAATCTTTAATATATATAAATCTTCTTTACCTACCTCTATTTAACTTGGCATATCTGTTCCTTCTTTCTTTACTTTCCTCTCAACATATTTGTTAGTTTTGTTTTCATTGCTATATTCCCCACTTGGCACCTTGCTTTAGTTTTGTTGTCCAGTTTGTGCTTTAGTTAGTTTTGTTCTTAACTGGTAAATATAATTTTTGGTTTTCTTTGTTCTCCAGGTCAATCTATTGTACTTTATTCTTCTTGGACTGTTTTGATTTTGCTTATGCATGTACATATATATGTGTATATTACATTATTTTAATTATTATTTGCCTGATTTTGTAAGTGCCATTTGTCTGGGGTTTATCTTTGGTTTCTCATTTTGGGGTATGTGTTTAGGTCTCACTTAATGCCATTACGAACCACTTGTGGAATCTTCATTCCTGAACAGAGATCAAGCCCTGAGCCTTTGGAGTGGGAGCACTGACTCCAAGACCCTAGACTCCCAGAGAATTAACGCTAGGGAATAGCAAATAATGAGAACTCACACAAATGAAACCACTTGAATACAAGATCCAGCATCACCCAAACACCAGTAGCACCCTGTGCAGGACACCTCATCTAAACAACAAACAAAAATACAAACCAAATCAGCAGCACATAGGATTACCACCTCACTCAGCCTTACTCATCAGAGGAAAAACAAACAAAAAAGCTCAGCACAAATCACCCTATATGAAGTTTACACAAATTACTGGACCAATCTTAGGAGGGCAGAAACCAAAAGAAAGAAAGAATTCAACCTGAAGCCTGGGGAAAGACCTCAAACACAATAAGGTACAAAAAATAATGAAAAGGCAGAGAAATGCTACACAAATGAAGGAACAAACTAGAAACACAGAAGAACAAATAAACGAAGAGGAAATAGGCAAACTACCTGAGAAAGAATTCAGAATAATGACAGTAAAGATGATCAAAACCCTTGAAAACAAAATGGAGAAAATGCAAGAATCAATTAACAAAGACTGAAAAGAATTAAAGAATAAACATGCAGAGACAACAACACAATTACTGAAATTAAACATACTCTGGAAGAAATATAAAACAGAATATCTGAAGCAGAAGCACGAATCAGTGAACTGGAAGGTAAAATGGTGGAAATAACTTCTGAAGAGCAGAATAAAGTAAAAAAAAAAAAAAAATGAAAAGGACTGAGGATAGTCTCAGAGACCACTGGGAAAACATCAGTCACACCAACATTCAAATTATAGGGGTCCCAGAAGAAGCAGAGAAAAAGAAAGGGTATGAGAAAATTTTTGAAGAGATTATAGTTGAAAATTTCCCCAGTGTGGAAAAGGAAATAGTCAATCAAGTCCAAGATACACAGAGTCCCATACAAGATAAACCCAAGGAGAAACATGCCAAGACACACACTAATCAAACTAACAAAGACTAAGCACAAAGAAAGAATATTAAAAGCAGCTAGGGAAAAGCAAAAAGTAACATACAAGGGAAACCCCATACATTTAACAGCTGATCTTTCAGCAGAAACTACAGACCGGAAGGGAATGACAGGATATATTTAAAGTACTGAAAGGGGAAAAATCTACAACCAAGATTACTGTACTCAGCAAGGATCTCATTCAAAATTTATGGAAAAATCAAAAACTTTTCAAACAAGCTAAAGTTAAGAGAACTCAATATCACCAAACCAGCTTTACAGCAAATGTTACAGGGACGCATATAGTCAAGAAATGCAAGAGAGGAAAAAGATCTACAAATTCAACCCCCAAAACTTAAGACAATGGCAATAGGAACATATATGTCAATAGTTACTTTAAATGTAAATGGATTAAATTCTCTAACCAAAAGACACAGATTGGCTGAATAGATACAAAAACAAGACTGGTATATCTTCTGTCTGCAAGAAACCCACTTCGTACCTCAAGACACACAAAGATTGAAAGTGAGAGGATGGAAAAATATATTCCATGGAAATGGAAAGCAAAAGAAAGATGGAGTAGCAAGCCTCATATCAGACAAAATGTTGTTTAGTCACTAGGTCGTGTCTGACTCCTGCGACCTCATGGACTATAATACACCAGGCTCCTCTGCCCATGGGATTTCCCAGGCAAGAATACTGGAGTGTTTTTTTTTTTTTTTTCATTTATTTTTATTAGTTGAAGGCTAATTGCTTTACAATATTGTGGTGGTTTTTGTCATACATTGACATGAATCACAATTGGCTAAAACAACATGAAGAAAAAAGTAAAATAAAATTTTGCAGCCTAAAAAAAAAAAGAAAGAATACTGGAGTGGATTGCCATTTCCTTCTCCAGGGGATCTTTCTGATCCCGCGATTGAACCCATGCCTCCTGCTTGGCAGGTGAATTCTTTACCACTGAGCTACCTGGGAAACCTGGTTTAATCACTAAGTTGACTCTTTTGCAACACCACAGACCATAGCCTGCCAGGCTCCTCTGTCCATGGGATTTCCCAGGCAAGAATACTGGAGTGGGTTGTCATTTCCTTCTCCAGGGCATCTTCCCAACTCAGGGATTGAACCTGCATCTCCTGTGTTGGCAGGTAGATTCTTTACCACTCCAGGGAAGCCCCAGATATGTTGTTATTGACTGCTAATTAAATTAGATTGTAGTCAGAGGACACTGTGTGATTTCTATCTTTGAAAATTTATGGACACTTATTCACTGGCCTGGAACATGGTCCAACTTGGTGAACATACCATGTGCATTTGAAAAAATGTGTATCTTGCAGTTATTGAATATACAAAATAAACATTAAAATAAAGAATATTACAAGAGATAAGGAAAGGACACTATATAATGATCAAAGGATCAATTCAAGAGGAAAACATGACAATTTTAAATATCTATGCACCCAACGTAGGAGCACCTCAATACATAAAACAAACACTAACAGACATAAAAGGAGAAATCGACAGTAGCACAATAATAGTAGGAGACTTTAACACCCCAGTCACACCAATAGACAGATCATCAAAACAGAAGATTAATAAGGAAACACAAGTCTTAAATGATACATTAGATGAGATGGATCTCATTGATATCTTCAGGACATTCCATCCAAATGCAGAAGAATACACCTTCTTCTCAAGTGCACATGGAACATTCTCCAGGATAGACCACATCTTGGATCACAAATCAAACCTCAGTAAATTTAAGAAAATTGAAAGAGTATCAGGCATCTTCTTCGACCACAATGCTATGAGACTAAATATCAATTGCAAGAAAAAAACTGTAAGAAACACAATCACATGGAGATTAAACAACACTCTTCTAAACAACCAACAGGCTACTGCAGAAATCAGAGAAATCTAAAAATTTCTAGAAACAAATGACAATGAAAACATGACAACTCAAAACCTATGGGATGCAGCAAAAGCAATTCTAAGAGGGAAGTTTATAGCAATACAATCCTACCTCAAAAAACAAGAAAAATATCAAATAGAAAACTTAACTTTATACTTAAAGCAACTGGAAAAAGAAAAAAAACCCCACAACATTAGCAAAAGGAAAGAAATCATAAATATCTGAGCAGAAATAAATGAAAGAAACAATAGTGAAACTTAATAAAACTAAAAGCTGGTTCTTTGATAAGATAAACAAAGTTGACAAACCTTTAGCCAGACTCAAGGAAAAAAGAGAGAAGAATCACATCAACAAAATTAGAAATGCAGAAGGAGAGGTTGCAACAGACAATGCAGAAATACAAAGGATTGTAAGAGACTATTATGAACAACTATATGGCAATAAAATGGATAACCTGGAAGAAATGGACAGATTCTTAGAAAAGGTCAATCTTCCAAGACTGAACCAGGAAGAAATAGAAATTATAAACAACCAAGTTACAAGCACTGAAATTGAAGCTGTGATCAAAATTCTACCCCCCCCAAAAAAAAAAAGCCCAGGACCAGATGGATTCACAGGAGAATTCTATCAAACATTTAGAGAAGACCTAATGCCTATCCTTCTAAAACTTGCAAAAAATTGCAGAGGAAGGAACACTTCCAAATTCATTCTACAAGGCCAGCATTATTCTGATACCAAAGCCAAACAAAGACAACACAAAAGAAGAAAACTACAGACCAATATCACTGATGAACAAATTGAAAGATAAAAACCATATAATCATCTCAAGAGATTCAGAAAAAGCCTTTGACAAAATTCAGCACCCGTTTATGATTAGAACTCTTCAAAAAATGGGCATAGAAGGAACCTACCTCAACATAGTAAAGGCCATATATGATAAGCCTACAGCAAACATTATTCTCAATGGTGAAAAACTGAAAGCATTCCCCCTAAGATCAGGAACAAAGACAAAGGTATGCAGTTTCACCACTGTTATTCAACATAGTTCTGGAAGTCCTAGCTACAGCAATCAGAGAATAAAAATAAATAAAAGGAATCCAGATCAGAAGAGAGAAGTAAAGCTCTCACTGTTTGCAGATGACATGATACAGTACAGAGAAAACCCTAAAGATAGTATCAGAAAATTACTAGAGCTAATCAGTAAATTTAGCAAAGTTGCAGGATACAAAATCAATACACAGAAATCACTTGCATTTCTATGTACTAACAATGAAAAATCAGAAAGAGAATTTAAGGAATAAGTCCCATTCACCATTGCAACAAAAAGAATTAAATATCTAGGAATAAACTTACCTAAGGAGACAAAAGAACTATATACAGAAAATTATAAGACACTGATGAAAGAAATCAAAGACGACATAAACAGATGGAGAGATATTCCATGTTCCTGGGTAGGAAGAATTAGTATTGTGAAAATGACTATACTAACAAATGCAATCTACAGATTCAATGTGATCCCTATCAAATTACCAATGGTGTTTTTCACAAAACTAGAACAAAAAATTTCACAATTCTATGGAAACACAAAAGATGCCAAATAGCCAAAGCAGTCTTTAGAAAGAAGAATGGAGCTGGAGGAATAGACCTTCCTGACTTCAGATTGTACTACAAAACTGCTGTCATTAAGACAGTATGGTACTGGCACAAAACAGAAATACAGACTTGAATGAAATACATAAATACATAAATGAAACAAGATAGAAAGACCATAAATATACCCATGCACCTATAGGTACCTTATTTTTGACAAAGGAGACAAGAATATACAATGGGGCAAAGACAGCCTCTTCAGTAAATGGTGCTGAGAAAACTGGACAGCTACATTTAAAAGAATGAAATTAGAACACTTCCTAACAGCATACACAAAGATAAAATGGATTAAAGACCTAGATGTTAGACCAGAAACTATAATACTCTTAGAGGAAAACAGGCAGAATACTCGATGACATAAATCAAAGAAAGATCCTCTATGACCCACCTCCTAGAGTAATGGAAATTAAAACATAAGTAAAGAAGTGGGACCTGATTAAACTTAAAAGCTTTTGCACAGCAAAGGAAACTATAAGCAACATGAAAAGACATCCCTCAGAATGGGAGAAAATAATAGCAAATGAAACAACTGACAAAGGATTAATTTCCAAAATATACAAGCAGCTCATACAAGTCAATGCCAGAAAAACAAACAACCCAATTAGAAAGTGGGAAAAAGACCTAAACAGACATTTCTTCAAAGAAGACATACAGATGGCTAAAAAACATATGAAAGATGCTCAACATTGGTCATTATTCAGTTCAGTTCAGTTTAGTCACTCAGTCGTGTCCGACTCTTTGCTACCCCGTGAACTGCAGCACGCCAGGCCTCCCTGTCCATCACAAACTCCCAGAGTTTACACAAACTCATATCCATTGAGTCGTTGATGCCATCCAGCCATCTCATCCTCTGTCATCCTCTTCTCCTCCTGCCCCAAATCCCTCCCAGCATCAGGGTCTTTTCCAATGAGTCAACACCTCGCATGAGGTGGCCAAAGTATTGGAGTTTCAGCTTCAGCATCAGTCCTTCCAATGAACACCCAAGACTGATCTCCTTTAGGATGGACTGGTTGGATCTCCTTGCAGTCCAAGGGACTCTCAAGAGTCTTCTCCAACACCACAGTTCAAAAGCATCAATTCTTCGGGACTCAGCTTTCTTCACAGTCCAACTCTCACATCCATACATGAATACTGGAAAAACGATAGCCTTGACTAGATGGACCTTTGTTGACAAAGTAATGGCTCTGCTTTTTAATATGCTGTCTGGGTTGGTCATAACTTTCCTTCCAAGGAGTAAGCGTCTTTTAATTTCATGACTGCAATCACCATCTGCAGTGATTTTGGAGTCCAAAAAAAATAGCCTGACACTGTTTCCACTGTCTCCCCATCTATTTCCCATGAGGTGATGGGACCAGATGCCATGATCTTCGTTTTCTGAATGTCAAGCTTTAAGCCAACATTTTCACTCTCCTCTTTCACTTTCATCAAGAGACTTTTTAGTTCCTCTTCACTTTCTGCCATAAGGGTGGTATCATCTGCATATCTGAGGTTATTGGTGTTTCTCCCGGCAATCTTGATTCCAGCTTGTGCTTCCTCCAGTCCAGCATTTCTCATGATGTATTCTGCCTATAATTTAAATAAGCAGGGTGACAATATACAGTCTCGATGTACTCCTTTTCCTGTTTGGAACCAGTCTGTTGTTCCATGTCCAGTTCTAACTGTAGCTTCCTGACCTGCATGTAGGTTTCTCAAGAGGCAGGTCAGGTGGCCTGGTATTCCCATCTCCTTCAGAGTTTTCTACATTTTTTTGTGATCCACACAGTCAAAGGCTTTAGCATAGTCAATAAAGCAGAAATAGATGTTTTTCTGGAACTCTCTTGCTTTTTCAGTGATCCAGCAGATGTTGGCAATTTGGTGTCTGGTTTCTCTGTTTTTTACTAAAACTAGCTTGAACAGCTGGAAGTTCAGAGTTCACGTATTGCTGAAGCCTGGCTTGGAGAATTTTGAGCATTATTTTACTAGCATATTAGATGAGTGCAATTATGTGGTAGTTTGAGCAGTCTTTGGCATCGCCTTTCTTTGGGATTGGAATGAAAACTGACCTTTTCTAGTTCTGTGGCCACTGCTGAGTTTTCCAAATTCACTGGCATATTGAGTGCAGCACTTTCACAGCATCATCCTTTAGGTCATTATTAGAGAAATCCAAATCAAAACCACAGTGAGATATCACCTCACACCAGTCACAATGGCCATCATCAAAAAATCTACAAACAATAAATACTGGAGAGGTTGTGGAGATAAGGGTATGCTTTTGCACTGTTGGTGGGCGCTTAAGTTGATACAGCCACTATGGAAATTGGTATGGGGATTCCTTAAATCTAGGAATAAAACCACCATATGACCCATCAATCCCACTCCTAGACATATACCCTGAGGAAACCAAAATTGAAAAAGACACATGTATCCCACTGTTCATTGCAGCACTATTTACAATAGCTAGAACATGGAAGCAGCCTAATTGTCCATCAACAGATGAATAGATAAAGAAGTTTTGGTATGTATACATAATGGAATATTACTCAGTCATAAAAAGGAACACATTTGAGTCAGTTCTAATGAGGTGGATGAACCTAGAACCTATTGTACAGAGTGCAGTAAGTCAGAAAGAGAAAGATAAATATTGTATCCTAATGCGTATATACAAAATCTAGAAAAATGTTACTGAAGAATTTATTTACAGGGCAGCAGTAGAGAAACAGAGAATAGACTCATGGACATGAGGAGAGGGGAGGAGAGGGTGAGATGTATGGAAAGAGTAACATGGAAACACTACCATATGTAAAATAGATAGCCAACACGAATTTGTTGTATGGCTCAGGAAACTCAAACAGGGGCTCTGTACCAACTTAGAGGGTTGGGATGGGGAGGGAGATGGAAGGGAGGTTCAAATGATGGGAGGAAGTTCCAAATACATCCATGTATACCTATGGCTGATTCGTGTTGAGGTTTGACAGAAAACAACAAAATTCTGTAAAGCAATTATCCTTCAGTTGAAAAAATGAATTAAAAAAAAACATGAATGTACTTCTTAGCATTCCTCAATAAACAAACAGGAGTTAGATGTCTTACTGTTGATTTCCAACTCTATTAGTAAAGAGCCCTGCTAATTTTGGTCACTTAATTATTTCTCTACTGCTCAGCTTCTTATCTACAACAACAGATTCAATGTTTTTTTGATCTGCATTCTACTCATACTTGTGTATTGCTAAATGCTTCAAGTGTTGGGATAGGAAAAACTGAGTAAAAGGAAAATGAATGAGTTGAGGATTCAATAAACTTCTCTACTTTTTGCTTACCATTTTCTTTGAAAGAGAAAATAAGGTATGCTCATAAAAGAGAAATATAAACTTTATTTTAACTTTAGAATTCAATTATGTTATATAAGTTTGTTTTTACTATATGTGGTACAGTGTTGGCAGAGAAAATATGCAGAATAAATAGCTGTTTATTTTCTATTCATCAGGCATCCATAATAAATTTTCTTTTATAATCTTAATGCTTTCAACTTTTACTAGTCTCAACCCCATTGCTATTCTCTAATATATAACATCTTCAGGAGATATCATAAAAATCAGATTTTCCTTAATGGAGTAGTTATCTCAGTGAGAACACTTCCAAGGTTAAACACCATATCCACATAATATGGCAGTCAGTGCCTGGACATGATTGATGAAAGTATTAGAGTTAGTCACTGAGTCAGGAAGTTAGATGGAGAAATGTCATGTATTCAAGTTCACTGGGTATACAAGTTAATATGAAGCAAATAATAAAAATCAGCAATGCATTACTGAACTAAAACTTGAAGAGAATTATGTAGGTAAAGGACAAACTGTTGAAACATATTTAATGTTATACTGCTTTGCATTAAACTTATTATTGGTAGTGAAAACTAATTACTGCTTTTATGTCCTAAAGGACCAAGAGAATGGGAAGTTAAACTTTTTTACTTCCAGTTAAGGATATTAAAGCTAATTAGATTACCAAAATACAACCAGGAAATATACCAGAAGTGCTTCAGTGGTTGAAAAGTTTAATAATTCATTTTTGAGATGGCTTATAATTAAAGCTCTGCTGTCAGAGCTAGTGGACATAATGGAATTCCAGTAAGTAAAGTCGCTCAGTCGTGTCCGACTCTTTGTGACCCCATGGACTGTAGCCTACCAGGTTCCTCTGTCCATGGGATTTTCCAGGCAAGAGTAATGGAGTGGGTTGCCATTTCCTTCTCCAGGGTATCTTCCCAACCCAGGGATTGAACCCCAGTCTCCAGCATTCAGACAGACACTTTACCGTATGAGCCACTAGGGAAGAGCTATTCAAAACCCTGAAGGATGATGCTATCAAAGTGATGCACTCAATATGTCAGTAAATATGGAAGACCCATCAGTAGCCACAGGACTGGAAAAGGTCAATCCTCATCCACATTCCCAAGAAGGGCAGTACAATAGAATGTTCAAACCATTGGACATTGCACTCATATCCCATGCTAGTAAGGTCATGCTTAAAATCTTGCATGCTAGGCTTCAGCAATATGCAAACCAAGAACTTCCAGATGTCCAAGCTGGGTTTAGAAAGACATAGTTTCTAGAGATCAAATTACCAACATTCACTGGATCATAGAGAAAGCAAGAGAATTCCAGAAAAATATCTACCCTGTTTCATCAACCATGCTAAAGCCTTTCACAATGTAAGGTCATAATACTCTTTGGAAAGATCTTAAAGAGATGGAAATACCAGACCATAGTATCTGTCTCCTGAGAAACCTGTATGTAGGTCAAGAAGCAACAGTTAGAACCCTGCATGGAACAACGGATTGGTTCAGGACTGAGAAATGAGTGTAACATGCCTGTCTCTTGTCACCCTGTTTATTTAACTTATACTCTGAGCACATTATGAGAAGTGCCAGGCTGGATGAACTGCAAGTTGGAATCAAGATAGGCAGGAGAAACATCAGCAACCTCAGATATGCAGATGATACCACACTAGTGGCAGAAAGCAAAGGAGAACTAAAGAGCCTCTTGATGAGAGTGAGAGAGAAGAGTGAAAAACATGGCTTAAAACTAAATATTTAAAAAAAAAAAAACACTAAAATCATGGCATCCAGTCCCATTACTTCTTGGCAAATAGAAGGAAAAGGTGGAAGTAGTGATAGATTTACTCTTGTTGGGCTCTAAAATCACTGTGGATGGTGACTGAAGCCATGAATTCAGAGGATAATTGCTTCTTGGCAGGAAAGCTGTGACAAACCTATACAGTGTGTTGTAAAGCAGAGACATTCCTCTGCTGACAAAGGTCTGAATAGTCAAGGCTATGGTCTTTCCAGTATTCATGTGCCACTGTGAGACCTGGACCATAAAGAAGGCAGAGCACCAAAGAATTGATGCCTTCAAACTGTGGTGCTGGAGAAGACTACTGAAAGTCCCTTGGACAGCAAGGAGATCAAACCAGTCAATCTTAAAGCAAATCAATCCTGAATACTCATTGGAAGGACTGATGCTAAAGCTCAAGGTCCAGTATTTTGTTCATCTGATGTGAGCAACCAGCTCATTGGAAAAGTTCCTGATGCTGGGAAAGATTGTGGGTAGAAGGAGAAGATGACATCAGAGGATGAGATGGCTGTATGGCATCACTAATGCAATGAACATGAACTTGGGCAAACTTCAGGAGATGATGAGGTGCAGGGACGCTGGCTTGCTGTGGTCCATAGGGTCGCAGAGAGTCAGACATGACTGGACAACTGAAAAACAAAATAATTAAAGAAATATCTTCTTCTCATATTGTTAGTAATTATAATGTGGTTCTCAGTTTATCATCCTCCTGCATGCATCATTTTTATGATATAACCTCATATTCTCTTACCTCTAGGATTAGAGTGGTCTGCCTTATCAGTTGGTCATGGATTCAACTGTGTGATTTGCTTTTTCCAATGGATATTAACTTATGTTCTGAGTTTTGCTCCCTTGAACCTTTGCCATTATCATGAAAGTATGCCCAGACTGATCTGCTGAAAGATGAAAGAAACATGGAGTCTAGCCAAAACACAAAAGTAGTCCCAGCCAAGATCAACCAAAATCGGTCAACATCTAACCATGTGAGTCTACAATATTAGAGACCACTGTATGTGAGAACAGCCAAGCCAGAAATGCTGACCAGATAATCACAATCTAAATTGCAAGCTTTCAGACTAATGGCTAAATAAATGCTGTATATGTTTAGTCACTGGTTTTGTGGTAATATATAATTGGTGCAGAAGTCCCAACATTTATTTACTCATCTTTGCATAAAGTGAGATTTATTTATTTTCTAACATCTTGCATCTGTTTATCTCAAGATATGATTATGATATTTGCTATAAAATTAGAGCAAGACTGTTATTTACAACAAGAGTATATTCTTGAAATAAAAGATACTCAAATTTGATACTTAAAGAGTATTCCTTATATAGATACCAAGGGCAGTTTATTTTTTGGCAATTTTATTATATTTTAATGAGAATGGGAAAAAAGACAGGGATTCAGGTGTCTAAGAATCTTGCTCAGTTCTCATACTAATTATTTATGTGAGTTCAAAATATATCTATTCTTGGATGTCAACAAGGCAAAGGACTAAGAAGTCTCAAGTCTTTGTTCTCCCACAAAATATCAAACAAACAACTACAAATAAATAAAGTAACTTCACAGGTCCTCTGGAGACAAAAGATATATACTATTCAAGCAAATACCCCAATAAGAAAAACCACATTTGAGAGTGGCCAAGATGGCAGAGTAGGAAAACACTGAACTTGCCTTCTCCCATGAGCACAACAAAATTAAAACTATCTACAGAGCAGCTATTGATGAGAAAAGACTGAAAGAAAAGCAGAAATAATCTTCTATAACTAGAAATATAAAGAACCACAAAAAGATATGAATTTGGAGATATTGTAATCTAGACATGTGTCCTCAGTGCACTGACCCACAAACAGGAGGATAATTAAAATTATAGATGTTCTCCCCAAAGTGTAAGGGATCTGAGTCCCACATTGGACGCCCCAGTCCAGAGGTCCTGCACTAGGAAGATGAATTACAACAAAGCATGGCTTTGAATGCCAGTGTGTTTACTTTCAAGAGAGACAGAGGAGTGTAGGAAGTATAGACACCAACCTTAAAGGGCAAACACAAAATCTCACAGGCTCCAAGAACGAAAGCAGAAGTAGCAATCTGATTTTGGAGGGTGTCCTGAAGAGGTAGAAGGCAACTGTAACTCACTATGGGATCACAGACATGGACAAAGTCATTTTGGAGAGCTCATTCTACCATGAGGACAATAATGTTGGCAAAGACTATTTTGGAATTCTTTCTCTGTCTTATTAATGCAATAAGCCAACCTCATCCACCAGAGTAGGGACACTTGTACTGGGGTGACTCAGGCCTAGTAACTACGTTGGTGGGGACATATCCCCACCCATTAGCTGGTGGTTGCCTTTAAGACCCTCTAAGTGCACAGCCGTCCTGGCACCTGGTTCTGTTCACCAAAGGGCCTGTGACAGAAATCATAAGGCCCTGTAGTCAGAGACCTTGTGACCTGGCTCTGCCCACTAGTGGGCTAGTACTAGCCTCAGGACAACAACCTTACTAGTGGGCAATCCCTAATGCATGAATCCCCTGGGACAGTGTGCTGTTGGCACTCATAGGATAGCTCCTACAAAAGGCAGATTCTCCAAGTTCTAGAACTGTAGACAGCTACCTAATTGCATAGAAATTAAAAACAACAGTTTTAGTAAAATGAGGCAACAGGGAGTATTCCAAACGCAGAACAAGATAAAATCCCAGAAGAAGACCTAAGTATAGATAAACAGTCTACCAAATACTCAGCTCAAGATAATAATCCTAAAGAAGTGTGAAAAGAATTTGGGAAGAGACTGGATTAATAGAATGAAAACTTAGAAGTTTTAAAAAAAGACTTAGACAATTAAAACCAAATAGAGATGAATAATACAGTAACCAAAATAAAAATATATTAGACAGACTCAACAGTGGATTAGATAATACAGAGAAATAGATAAGTGAGCTGAAAGGCACAGTAATAGAATTTAGTGAAGCTGAAAAGAATGAACTGAAGGCAGTTTAAGAGATCTCTACAACAACATCAAACATACTAACTTTTGCATTATAGGAGCCCCAGGAGGAGAGGAGAAAGAGAAAGGGGCAGAAAACATACTTGAAGACTTAATAGATGAAGACATCCTTAACCTGGAAAAGAAAGCATATCTAGGTTCAGGAAGCATGTGTGTGTGCTTAGTTGCTGGGTCATGTCCAACTCTTTGCCCTTGGACTGTAGCCCACTAAGCTACTCTGTCCATAGGATTTCTCCAGGCAAGAATACTGACGTGAGTTACCAATCCCTTTTCCAGGGGATCTTTCTGGCCAAGGGATGACACCTGTGTCCTGTGTCTCCTGAATTGGAAGGTGAATTCTTTACCACTTGAGCCACCTCGGAATCCCTGCAGGAAGCACAGAGAGTTCCAAATAGAATCAACCTAAGGTGGATTGTACCAAGACATATTGCAATTAAAATGACAAAAATTAAAGATAAGGAGACAATATTATGCACACAACATAGGAGGGCCTAAATGCACAAATTTAATACTAACAAAGATAAACAGAGAAATTTACAGTAACACAATAATAGTATGGGACTTTAACACCCCACTTACATCAGTAGATCAAACAGACAGAAAAAGAATAAGGAACCACAAGCCTTATATAACATTAGACCAGATGCCCTTAAATATATAGCTATATAGAGAACATTCCATCCAAAAGTAGCAGAATGCACATTATTTTCAGGTGCACATAGAATATTCTTTAGGATACAGGCCTTGTTTAGGCCATAAAACAAGTCTCAGTAAATGCAAGAAAATTGAAATCATATCAGCATCTTTTCTGACCTCAGTGCTCTAAGAGTAAAAATCAACTACAAGAGAAAAAAGCAAAAAAAAAAAAAAAAAAAAACACAGACACAGGCAGGCTAAAAAAAAACGTGTCTCTAAATAACCAGATGATCATTGGTGAGATCAAAGAGGAAATTTAAAAAGTACATCAAAGGGACTGGTGGTTCAGTTAAGAATCTGCCTTGCAATACAGGGGTTGTGAGTTTGATCTCTGGTCTGGGAACTAAGATCCCACATGCCACAGAGCAGCTAAAAATGCATGCCACAACTACTGAAGCTCACACACTCTGGAATCCATGCACCACAACTAGAGCATCTGTGCACCACATCATAAGATCCTGCATGACACAGCGAAGATCCTGTGTGCCACAGCTAAGGCACAATGCAGCCAAATAAATAAATAAACATTAAAAGACATGGAAACAATTGAAAACAAATACATAATCATCCAATATCTATGTGATGCAGCAAAGTCTGTTCTAAAGGGACATTTATGTGATACAAACTTACCTCAAGGAAAAAAAAAACATTCAAATAAGCAACCTAATAATACACATAAAGGAACTAGAAAAAGAGGGATAAGCAAAGCCAAAATTTAGTAGAAGAAAATAAATCATAAAGACCAGAGCAAAAATGAATGAATAGAAATTGAAAGAAGAATAGAAAAGATCAAAAGAAACTAAGGCCTGATTCCTTAAAAAGATGGACAAAATTGATAAACATTTGATAAACATTTAGCCATGCTGCATCCCTGGTAGCTCAGCTGGTAAAGAATTCTCCTGCAATGCCAGAGACCTGGATTTGATCCCTGGACTGGGAAGACCCCTGGAGAAGGAAATGGCTACCTACTGTAGTATTCTGGCCTGGAGAATTCCATTGACTGTAAAGTCCATGGGGTCGCAAAGAGTCAGACACAACTGAGTGACTTTCACTTCACTTCACTTCACATTACTTAGCCATGCTAGTCAAGAAAACAAGAGAGAGGACCTACGTCAATAAATCAGTAATGAATAGGAGAAGTTACAACAAATATCGCAAAAATACCAAAGATTGTAAGAGATTACTAAGAAAATGTATATGCCAATAGACAGCCTAGAGTAAAGGGGAAAAGTTCTAGAAATGTACGCCCTCCCCAGATTGAACCAGGAACAAACAGAAAATATGAATAGACCAATTACCAGTAAATAAATTGAATCAGTAAAACAGCTACCAAAAAACAAAAATCTAGGACCAGATGACTTCACAGGTGAAATTTACCAAACATTTAGAGGAGTTAACACCTACCCTTCATAAACTATTTCAAAAAAATTGCAGAGGAAGGAATACTTCCAAACTCATTCTACAAGATGAGCATTACCTTGACACAAAAAGTCAGACAAAGATACAGTGAAAAAATAAAACTACAGGCAATATCACTGATGAATATAGATGCAAAAATCTTCAACAAAATTAGCAAAATAATTCAATACCATATTAAAAGGATCATACACTCTGATCAATGGGATTTATCCTAGGGAAAAAAGGATGACTTAGTGTTCACTAATCAAGCAATATGATAAGCCATATTAATCAACTTGAAGAATAAAAAAAATTATTATCTCAATAGATGGAGAAGAGCTTTTGATACAATTCAAAATCCATGTATGATAAAAACTATCAATAAAATTTGTATAAAGATAACATAACTCAACATAATAAAGGTCATATATGATAAGCCCACATCTGACATTATTCTCAATGGTAAGAAGCTGAAAGCATTTTATTTAAGACCAAGATCAAAATAATGACACCCATTCTCATCACTTTTATCCAACATAGTATTGAAATCTTAGCCACAGCAATCAGAGAAGAAAAAGAAATAATTGGATGCAAATTGGAAATGAAGAAGTAGAAGTAATACTGCCACTGTTTGCAGATGACAAGTTACTATATATAAAAAGGGGGAAAAAATGCTACCAAAAGCTAGTAGAATGCATTAATGAATTTAGTAAATTTGCAGGATACAGAATGAATATACAAAATACACTGCATATCTATACATTAACAATAAAATAGCAAAAAGAGGAATTAGGAAAACAACCCTGTTTACAGTTGTATCAAAAAGAAAAAAAAAATCATAAAAAAAAATTTAAAAAAATAAAAAAGAAAAAATCTAGGGATAAATCTAAGGAGATAAAGGGTATGTATTCAGAAGTCAATAAGACACAATGATGAAAGAAATTGATGACAACAAAAATAGATGGAATGATATTCTGTATTCAAAGATTGAAAGAATTAATATTATTAAAGTGAACAAGTAGCCCAGGACATGTACAGATTCAGTGCAATCCTTATCAAAACAGAAATGGCAGATTTTAAAAGAATTGGAAGAAATAATTTTAAAATTAGTATAGACACACAAAGGATCCCAAATAGCCAGAGCAATCTTGAGAAAAAAGGAAAAAAAAAAAAAAACCAGAGGTATTGTACGTCAGGATTTCAGACTATACTACAAAGCTACAGCCATCAAAACTGTATGGTAATGGAAATTTTCCCGGCAGTCCAGTGACTGGGCTGCACACTTCCACTGCAGGGGTGTAGGTTCAATCTTTGGATGGGGAGCTAAGATCTTGTATGCCACAATGCAAAAAAAAATCGCACTGAATACAAATAAAAATACAACATATCAACATTTAAGAAAAAAATTAAAAAGCAGTATGGTACTGCACAAAAACAGAGACATAAATCATTAGCATAGAGAACCCAGAATTGAATCCATGTTAAAGTGGACAATTATCTACGAGGAGACAAGAATATACAGTGAGAAAACAACAGTGTCTATAGAAAAGGTGTTAGAAATGTGGAAACTGCAGGTAAGAGAATAAAACTGGATTACTCACTCATACCATGCATACAAATTAACTCAAAATGAATTAAATATGTAAATATAAGACCAGAAACTATAAAAATTTTAGAAGAAAACATGGCAATATGCTCTTGGATATTGATTTTAGTAATATTTTCTTGTTATGTCTCTTCAGGCAAGAGAAACAAAAGCAAAAATAAACAAATGGGGCTACATGAAACATAAAAACCTTTGCACAAAGATTAAACTATCGACAAAATTAAAAGGCCACTTACAGAATTGGAGAAGATATTTGCAAATGATATGTCCAATATGGTGTTAGCATTCCAAAATATACAAAGAACTCACAGAATTAAGCATCGAAAAATGAACAACCCAATTAAAAATGAACAGAAATCTGAATATGCATTTTTTTAAAGAAAACACACAGATATGAATAAACACCTGTCAGAATGGCTATTATCAAAAAGACAACACACAAGAAGTGTTGGCAAGGATGTGAAGAAAAGAGAACTCTCATGCACTGATGGCAAGAATGAAAATTGGTGCAACCAATATGGAAAGCTGTATGCAGATTACTCAAAAAATTAAAAATAGAGCTACATATGACCCAGCAGTTTGATTCCTGGTTATAAAAAAATTAGAAATTAAAAAAAAAAAACACTAGAAGTGATATGTGCATGTCAATATCCATTGCAGCATTATTTACAATAGCTAAGATATGGAAGCAGCCTAAGTGCCCAACAGTACTTGAATAGATAAAGAGGTGGCATTTACATACAATGGAATATTACTCAGCCACAAAAGCTAATGAAATTTTGCAATTTGCAATGATATGGATGCACCTAGAAGGTATTATGCTAAGTGAAATATGTCAGAGAAAGATAAATAGCATATTATTTCACTTATATGTGAACTCTAAGTTCCAGTTACAAAATAAAAAAGCTGCATATATGAAATATACAGTTTGCACAGAACAGTCAATATCTGGGCTTCCCTTGTGGCTCGGTTGGTAAAGAATCTGCCTACAGTGCATGAGATCTGGGTTCTGTCTCTTGGTTGGGAAGATCCTCTGGAGAGGGAAAGGCTACCCACTCCAATATTCTGGCCTAGAGAATTCCATGGACTGTATGGGGTCGCAAAGAGTTGGATACAACTGAAAAACTTTCACTCATTCATGTAATATTTTTGCCTTTTGACAGATGTTAACTCAGCTTACCACATTGATCATTTTGTAATGTTCAGAAATATAGAATCACCATGCTGTGTAACAGGAAGTAACATAGTGTTACAGGTCAATTGCTCTTAAACAAACAGACTCATTGAAAAAGAGATCATATTTGTGGTTATCAGAGACAGGGTTTGGTGGGGAGGAATTAAATTGCAGAAAAATAGTCAAAAGATACAAAGTTTCAACTATATGATAAATAGAGATGTTTGATAAATATAATTAACACCACTATGTCTTACAAATAAAAGTTGTTAGAGTAAATCCTAAGAGTTCTCAACACAAGGAAAAAGTTTTTCTATTTCCTTAATTCTGTATCTGTGAGATGATGAATATTCACTAAACTTATTGCAGCAATCATTTCATGATATATGTAAGTCTAATCATGTTGTGCACCTGAAATTTATATAGTACTATATGTCACTTATATCTTAATGAAACTGGAAGAAAAATAATCAGAAAATCAACTAGACTAAAAACAGATTAGAAGAAAAATCCACTTTCAATTTGTAGAAAACTTCATTGGATTTTTATTTACACTTGCCTTATTTCTTCCTCAGTGTGACATACAGTTGTCTGGTTGAAATAGTCTAATTCCAAGTTGCCTCCCTCAGAATGAGAGGAGCAGAGTGATATATATTTAAAATATTTTGTCTGTGAACTGATCTCTGGGCTCATTTCTGTCTTAGTTGACTGGAAGTCAGACAGTGAATAGAGATATAATTGGAATTTCAGGCCGAGACTGCAAAAGATATTGGTGGGCACAGAGGTGTATAGAAAGCTGTAGGAGGACGGCAGGGTGATCAACACCAGGGAGTGAGAGATTATGGGAAGAGTAACACAACAGAACGTCTAGGCCCTGAGAAGAAGCTGGGGTGAAACTCCTTAGGATATTGAGAAATTAAAAGCAGCATGGAGAAATAAACAATAAATGAATACATAAATAAATCACACACTCAGGTCTAAACAAGACCTGTGCTCAGAAAATCTGAGAAGAACTTAAGCCTTTACCCAAGGCTGATCTCAAAGTTCAGGAGTCTGTTAAGAAGTGCAAGTCTTCTGTCAATCTGCAAAAGACTGGGAAAGGTGGCTGTTTTTTCAAAATGCCTAATTTTTAACAAAAGGCCACAATAGAGGGGAACACATAGCCCATTCAAAGGAGAAAAAAAAAAAAAAAAAACAAATCTCCAGAATCAGTTCCTGAAGAGATACATGTATTGTTTTTAATAGAGATGGACTGATAAAACAACTTAAATATGCTCAGGGTGAAAGGAAAACACAAAAGTCTAAAGGAATTCTTGAAAATAATACATGAACAAAATGAGAATATCAAGAGATATAGCAATTGTAAAAAATAAAACCAAACAGGAATTCAGGAGTTGTGAGATACTATATGTGAGACGAAAAATTTACTAGAGGGGAGCAACAGCAGGCGTGTGTTACTACAAAAAAACCAACTAACCATAAAGAAGGCAGTAAGGAGAAGATGAGGAACAAAAAAGTGTACATTCATGCAAAAAGTATCAAAATTGTAAAGCATATACTTCTTTATTAGTAATTAAATGTAGATATATTAAATTTCCCAATCAAGTGTTGCAGAATGGGTGATGAAACAGTATCCAATTATATGATGTTTAAAAGAGATCCATTTTGGATCTATGGATATGCAAAGATGGGGCTATGCAGTGGCTCAGCAGTAGAGAATCCACCTGCAATGCAGGAGACACGAGTTAGATCCCTAGGTGGGAAAGATCCTCTGGAGAAGAAAATGGCAATTCACTCTAGTATTCTTGCCTGGGAAATACCATGGACAGAGGAGCCTGGCAGCCTGCAGTCCATGGAGTCACAAAAGGGTTGGACATGACTTAGTGACTAAACAAACAAAAAAACATATGCATAGATGGAAAATGAAAGGAAGGAAAAGGGTATTTCATTCAATGACATCTTTGCAGAAATAGAAAAACCCATCCTAAAATTCATATGGAATCTAAGCAATCCAAAGAGCCGAACAATCTTGACAATGAGTAACATAGGTGGAGATCTTACATTTCCTGATATCAAAATTTATTACAAAGAAATGATAATCAAAATAGTGTGTATTGGTATAAAAACAAACTTAGACCAATGGAACAGAATTAAGAGCTCAGAAATAGCCTTGCCTATATGGTTAAATGATTTCAAACAGGATATTAAATCATTCAATGGGGAAAGGACAGTCTTATAAACATTTGGCTTAGAAAGCTAAATATCTGTATGTAAAAAAAAAAAAATCACATTGGACCCATACCTTGTGTGTATGTGTGTGTGTCTGTGTGTGTGTGCATGCACATGCGTATGTGTGTGTGCACGCGAAGTCACTTCATGTCCAACTCTTTGCGACCATTATGGACTATAGCCTGCCAGGCTCCTCTGTCCATGGGGATTCTCCAGGCAAGATTACTGGAGTGGGTTGCCCTCTTCCAGGGGATCTTTCCAACTTAGGGATCAAAACCAAGTGTCTTATATCTCCTGCACTGGTAAATGTATTCTTTACCACTAGTGCCACCTGGGAAGCCCAGACCCATACCTTACACTGTTTATAGAAACTAACTCAAAATGGATCAAAGACCTAAGGTTAAGAGCTAAAACTATAAAACTCTTA
Organism: Cervus elaphus; assembly: GCF_910594005.1. Classification (NCBI taxonomy): domain Eukaryota; kingdom Metazoa; phylum Chordata; class Mammalia; order Artiodactyla; family Cervidae; genus Cervus; species Cervus elaphus. The sequence continues at coordinate 69,520,592 of NC_057825.1, read as the reverse complement.
AGAAAATATAGTGGCAAATCTTCATAACATTGGATTTGGCAATGAATTCTGGGATATGAAACCAAAAGTACAGGCAACAAAAGGAAATATAAATTAGTTGGACTTCATCAACATTAAATTTTTTTGTGCCTCAAAGGATACTATATACAGAGTGAAATTAAATGGGAGAAAATTTTGCAAATCATATAAATGGTAAGGAATTAATACCCAGAATATAAACAAATCAAAACAAAACCCTAAATAAACAATCTTATTCAGAAATGTGCAAAGGACTTAAACATTTCTCTGCAGAAGATATGCAAATATCCAATAACCCCATGAAAAGATGTATAATATCACTAACCTTTGTTTAGTCTCTAAGTTATGTCCAACTCATTTGTGACTCCATGAACTGTAATGTAGCCCACCAGGCTCCTCTGTCCATGGGATTTTCCCAGCAAGAATGCTGGAGTAAAATGCACCTTTTTGCATTTTAACAAAGAGGCATGGTATGAGCTAAGAGAATCTAACACTTTCCAAGGATAAATATTCTGTGAAGTAACATTAGGTCATCAACATTTTTTCCAGGAAGTCTGAATGTTGGTTCAACATGCATTCCTCCGTTCAGTTGTCCACTCATTCATCTATCCCTCATTCACCTAGCCCTCCTCCAGGAGATCTTCCTGATCTAGGGATCAAACCCGCATCTGCTGTACTTCCTGCATTGCAGGTTGATTCTTTTACTGCTGAGCAAGCAGAGAAGCCACATTAAACATTAGGGAGACGTAAATCAAAACAACAATGTGCTATCACCCCACACCATGAAAAATGACTATTAACAATTACAACAGAAGAAAACAGAAACAGAAAATAGCAAGTGTTGGCAATAATGTGGAGAAACTGAACTCTTATGCATTGCTGGTGGGAATCTAACATGGTGTAGCTACTGTGTAAATCCCAAAGAAAGGCAATCCCAAAGAATGCTCAAACTACCGCACAATTGCACTCATCTCACATGCTAGTAAAGTAATGCTCAAAATACTCCAAGCCAGGTTTCAGCAATATGTGAACTGTGAACTTCCAGATGTTCAAGCTGGTTTTAGAAAAGGCAGAGGAACCAGAGATCAAATTGCTAGCATCTGCTGGATCATTGAAAAAGCAAGAGAGTTCCAGAAAAACATATTTTTCTGCTTTATAGACTATGCCAAAGCATTTGACTGTGTGGATCACAATAAACTGTGGAAAATTCTGAAAGAGATGGGAATACCAGACCACCTGACCTGCCCCTTGAGAAACATTTATGCAGGTCAGAAAGCAACAGTTAGAACTGGACATGGAACAACAGACTGATTCCAAATAGGAAAAGGAGTATGTCAAGGCTGTATATTGTCACCCTGCTTATTTAACTTATATGCAGAGTACATCATGAGAAATGCTGGGCTGGAAGAAGCACAAGCTGGAATCAAGATTGCAGGGAGAAATATCAATAACCTCAGATATGCAAATGATACCACCCTTATGGCAGAAAGTGAAGAGAAACTAAAAAGCCTCTTGATGAAAGTGAAAGAGGAGAGTGAAAAAGTTGGCTTAAAGCTCAACATTCAGAAAGGATCAAGGCATCTGATCAAGGCATGCAAGATCATGGCACCTGGTCCCATCACTTCATGGGAAATAGATGGGGAAACTGTGTCAGACTTTTTTTTTTGGGCTCCAAAATCACTGCAGATGGTGATTGCAGCCATGAAATTAAAAGATGCTTACTCCTTGGAAGGAAAGTTATGACCAACTTAGCATATTAAAAAGCAGAGACATTACCTTGCCAACAAAGATCCATCTAGGCTATGGTTTTTCCAGTGGTCATGTATGGATGTGAGAGTTGGACTATGAAGAAAGCTGAGCACTGAAGAATTGATGCTTCTGAACTGTGGTGTTGGAGAAGACTCTTGAGAGTCCCTTGGACTGCAAGGAGATCCAACCAGTCCATCCTGAAGGAGATCAGTCCTGGGTATTCATTGGAAGGACTGATGCTGAAGCTGAAATTCCAGTACTTTGGCCACCGAAGAATTGACTCACTGGAAAAGACCCTGATTCTGGGAGGGATTGTGGGCAGGAGGAGAAGGGGATGACAGAAACTCCAGAAGATGAGATGGCTGGATGTTATCACTGACTCGATGGGCATGAATTCAAGTAAACTCTGGGAGTTGCTGATGGACAAGGAGGCCTGGCATGCTGTGATTCATGGGGTTGCAAAGTTGTACACGACGAAGCAACTGAACTGAACTGAACTGTGTAAAACAGAAGAGGATTGGCTCAGAGGTTACAGCGTCTGCCTGCAATGAAGGAGACTTAGGTCCGATCCCTGGGTCAAGAAGATCCCCTGGAGAAGGAAATGGCAACCCACTCTAGTATTCTTGCCTGGAGAATCCCATGGATGGAGGAGCCTGGTGGGCTACAGTCCATGGGGTCTCAAAGAGTCGGACATGACTGAACAACTTAACTTTCACTTTCACTGTGTAAAACAGTATGGTGGTTCCTCAAGAAACTGAATATAAAGTTAACACGTGGCATAACAATTCCACTTCTGGGTTTATAGTGAAAGTGAAAGTCACTCGGTTGTGTCCAACTCTTTGGGACGCTATGGACTATACAGTCCATGGAATTCTCCAGGCCAGAATACTGGAGTGGGTAGCCTTTCCCTTCTCCAGGGGATCTCCCCAACCCAGGGATCAAACCCAGGTCTCCTGCATTGCAGGCAGATTCTTCACCATCTGAGCCACAAGGGAAGCCCTCTGGATTTATAACTATGGCTAAAAGAAGGAAGTCAAATAGATAACTGGTATACCCATGTTCATAGCAACATTGTTTACAACAGTACATGGTGGAAGTAACCTAATGGTTTATTGACAGATCAATGAATAAGCAAAATGTGGTGTATACATATATTGAAGTGTTATTCAGCCTTAAAAAGAAATGAAAACCTGTCACATGTTACAACATGGATGAAACTTGAGGACTTTATCCTAAGAGAAATAAGCCAAACACAAAGATCAAAGATTGTATGATTCCTCTTTATATGAGGTACCTAGAATAGTGGAGAAGGAAATGGGAACCCTCCAGTATTTCTTGCCCAAGAAATTCCATGGACAGAGGAGACTGGCAGGCTGCCGTCCATGAGGTCACAAAGAGTTGGACACAACTGAGCACAAGCATGAGCTCATACAAGAGTAGTCAAACTCATATAAACAGAAAGTAAAATTGTGGTTGCCTCAGGGTCATGGGAAGTTATAGTTTAATGGGTATACAGTTTCAGTATGAAAAGATGGAGGAAGTATTGGTGATGGACAGTACTGATGGTTACCTAACCATATAAATGTATATAATGCCACAGAAATGTGCACTTTAAAATGTTTAATATGACAAATACATATTTGTGCATCCATTTTCCCCACTGGGCCACATTTATTTCATTTATAAAATGTGTATATAACACTATATCCTAACTGCAAATTTAGTAAGAGAGTAATGGCATTGAAGAGAACATGGCATTGAAGTTATATTCAGTTATACAAATGCAAGTATCTTTCATTTGACAATGTGATAGCCCATGAGTATTTTGTTCTAAAATTTACCATGTGAACATAGAAAATAAACCTGGTAAAAATAACTTATTTAGAAAATTTTGATATTTCATTTAAGGCTCAGAAAACAGTATGTATATTTGAAGCCCTAAATTTTTCCAGTTGGTATGTTGTGTCCTGTGTCAAATTCTTCCTCTGAAAATTTACAAAATTTTATTTCTGATCTGTCATGGACACAATTTTTTTTGTTTTCTCATCTCCAACTGATTAAATAAAAATATGAATTTGAAATACATCATAGAAATGAAAGAAGAATGAAAGAAAGAGAAGAATGAAAAATGCTTACAATTTTAAATTATAGGTTCTGCTTCTTTTTCTGCTCAAGGTCTATAAAATAAATAAAACATTCCAAATTATTATATTTTTCTCACTAGTTTTAAGGTATTTCACTGTCTTGGTGTCAGGTAGCCACTTTGCCCACCCAATTAGTATGGTCTATTACTATAGACATAGTCTTTCTCTCTCTCAAAAACACTCATTCACACACACATACACACACACACACACACACGAGGAGTGCCAAAAATTTTTAGCTCTATTTTAAAACTTCTGTAATGAGAGAATGCTGGGTGCAGTCTCATGAACAGGCAAATTAAAGCAAAGTCTTCTGACTGGCACATTAAAAGCAACAATCATGACACTGGATAGGCTGATGAGATTATTTGGCAGGAAAGATGATAAATCTCTATTTGAAACTAGTCTACAGCTCCACTATGAAAATGTAGCAATAGTGAGAAATCAAATGAATAGTTTTGTTCATGTTCTGGTACTATAAGAGCATGCATTAGTAAACTGAAGAGTAAAGATATTTTAGTATGAATTTTTTACATCCTAAGCTCTTCTTTTCCTCATAGCTGAAACTTTTTACCTGGCCCATGAAGCCCAGAAAACTAATCAAGCCAATTACATGGTCTACAGCCTTGTCTAACTCAAGGAAACTATGAGTCATGCTGTGTAGGGTCACCCAAGATGGACTGGTCATGGTAGAGTTCTGACAAAATGAGGTCCACTGAGAAGGGAATGGCAAACCACTTCAGTATTCTTGCCTTGTGAATCCCATGAACAGTACCAAAAGGCAAAAAGATATGACACTGAAAGATGAACTCCCCAGGTAGGTAGGTACCCAAATGGGAACTGGAGAACAGTGAAGAAATAACTCCAGAAAGAATGAAGAGATGGAGCCAAAGCAAAAATAATATGCAGTTGTATATGTGACTGGTGATGGAAGTAAAGTCCAATACTGTAAAGAACAATATTGCATAGGAACCTGGAATGTTAGGTCCATGAGTCAAGGTAGATTGGAAGTGGTCAAACAGGAGATAGCAAGAGTGAACATTGACATTTTAGGAATCAGTGAATTAAAATGAACTGGAATGGGGAAATTTAACTCAGATGAACATTATATCTACTACTATGGGCAAGTCTCCCTTAGAAGAAATGGAGTAGCCCTCATAGACAACAAAATAGTCCAAAATGCAGTTCTTGGGTGCAGTCTCAAAAACAAGACAATATCCCTATTCATTGCCAAGGCAAACCATTCAGTATCACAGTAATCCAAGTCTGTACCCCAACCAGTAATGCTGAAGAAGCTGAAGTCGAATTGTTCTATGAAGACCTACAAGATCTTTTAGAACTAACACCCAAAAAAGATGTCCTTTTCATTTTAAGGGACTGGAATGCAAGAGTAGGAAGTCAAGGGTTACCTAGAGTAACAGGCAAAATGGGCCTTGGAGTACAAAATGAGGCAGGGCAAAGGCTAACAGAGTTTTCCCAAGAGAATGCACTGATCATAGCAACACCCTCTTCCAATAACACAGAGAAGACTCTACACATGGACATCAGATCAGTTCAGTTCAGTCACTCAGTCATGTCTGACTCTTTGCATCCATATGGACTGCAGCATGCCAGGCCTCCCTGTCCATCACCAACTCCCAGAGCCTTCTCAAACTCATATCCATCATGTTAGTGATGCCATCCAATGATCTCATCTGTCATCCCCTTCTCCTCCCGCCACCAATCTTTTCCAGCATCAGGGTCTTTTGAAATAAGTCAGCTCTTCTCATCAAGTGGCCAAAGTATTGGAGTTTCAGCTTCAACATTAGTCCTTCCAATGAACACCCAGGACTGATCTCCTTTAGGGTGGACTGGTTGTATCTCCTTGCAGTCCAAGGGACTCTCAAGAGTCTTTTCCAACACCACAGTTCAAAAGCATCAATTCTTTGGCTCTCAGCTTTCTTTATAGTCCAACCCTCACATCCATACATGACTGCTGGAAAAACCATAGACTTGATTAAACGGACCTTTGTTGACAAAGTAATGTCCCTGCTTTTTAATATGCTGTCTGGGTTGGTCATAACTTTTCTTCCAAGGAATAAGTGTCTTTTAATTTCATGGCTGCAGTCACAATCTGCAGTGATTTTGGAGCCCAGAAAATAAAGTCAGCCACTGTTTCCACTGTTTCCCCATCTATTTTCCATGAAGTGATAAGACTCTCAGATGCCATGATCTTAGTTTTCTGAATGTTGAGTTTTAAGCCAACTTTTTCACTCTCCTCTTTCACTTTCATCAAGAGGCTCCTTAGTTCTTCACTTTCTGCCATAAGGGTGGTTTCATCTGCATATCTGATGTTATTGATATTTCTCCTGGCATTCTTGATTCCAGTTGTGTGCTTCTTCCAGCCCAGCATTTCTCATGATGTACACTGCATAGAAGTTAAATAAGCAAGGTGACAATATACAGCCTTGACGTACTCCTTTTCCTATTTGGAACCAGTCTGTTTTTCCATGTCCAGTTGCTTCTTGACCTGCATACAGGTTTCTCAAGAGGCAGGTCAACTAGTCTGGTGATCCCATCTCTTTCAGAATTTTGCATAGTTTATTGTGATCCAAATAGTCAAAGGCTTTGGCATAATCAATAAAGCAGAAATTGATGTTTTTCTGGAACTCTCTTGCTTTTTCAATGATCCAGCAGATGTTGGCAATTTGATCTCTGGTTCCTCTGCCTTTTCTAAAACCAGCTTGAACATCTGGAAGTTCACGGTTCATAAATTTGGTATTGACCATCACCAGATGCTCAATACCCAAAGCAGATTGATTATATTCTTTGCAGCCAAAGGTGGAGAAGCTCTGTACAGTCAGCAAAAACAAAACCAGGAGCTGACTGTGTCTCGGATTATGAACTCTTTATTGTCAAATTCAGAGTTAAATTGAAGAAAGTAGGGAAAACCACTTTCAGACCATTCAGGTATGACCTAAGTCAAATCGCTTATGATTATACAGTGGACATGAGAAATAGATTGAAGGGGCTAGATGTGATAGAGTGCCGAAGAACTATGGATGGAAGTTCATGACATTGAACAGGAGGTAGTGATCAAGACCATCCCCAAGAAAAATAATTGCAAGGCAAAATTATTGTCTGAGGATGCCTTACAAATAGCTGAGAGAAGAATAGAAGTGGAAGGCGAAGAAGAAAAGGAAAGATATACCCATTTGAATACAGAGTTCCAAAGAATAGCAAGGAGAAATTTTAAAAAAGCCTTCCTCCTTGATCAATGCAAAGAAATAGAGGAAAACAATAGAATGGGAAAGACTAGAGATCTCTTTAAGATATTTAGCTATACCGAGGGAATATTTCATGCAAAGTTGGGCACAATAAAGGGCAGAAATGGTGTGGACCTAACAGAAGCAGAAGATATTAAGAAGAGGTGGCAAGAATACACAGAAGAACTATACAGAAAAGATCTTCATGAGCCAGATAACCATGATGGTGTGATCACTCAGCTAGAGTCAGACATCCTGGAATGTGAAGTCAAGCGGGCTTTATAAAGCATCACCTGGAACAAAGCTAGCGGAGGTGATGGAATTCCAGTGGAGCTATTTCAAACCCTAAAAGATGATTCCGTGAAAGTCCTGCATTCAATAAGCTAGCAAATTTGGAAAACTCAGCAGTGACTATAGGACTGGAAAAGGTCTGTTTTCACTCTAATCCCAAAGAAAGGCAATGCCAAAGAATGCTCAAACTACCACACATTTGCACTCATCTCACATGCTAGCAAAGTAATGCTGAAAATTCTCCAAGCCAGGCTTCAATAGTATGTAAACCAAGAACTTCCAGATGTTCAAGCTAGATTTAGAAAAGGCAGAGAAACCAGAGATCAAATTGCCGACATCCGTTGAATTATCTAAAAAGCAAGAGAGTTCCAGAGAAACATCTTCTTCTTCTTTATTGACTATGCCAAAGCCTTGACTGTGTGAATCACAACAAACTGTGGAAAATTCTGAAACAGATGGGAATATCAGACCACCTTACCTGCCTCCTGAGAAATCTGTTTGCTGATCAAGAAACAACACTTAGAACTGGACATGGAACAACAGACTGGTTCCAAATCGGTAAAGCAGTATGTCAAGGCTGTATATTGTCACCCTGCTCATTTAACATACCAGAAGAGTATATCATGTGAAATGTTGGGCTGGATGACGCCCAAGCTGGTATCAAGATTTCTGGGAGAAATATCGGTAACCTCAGATATGCAGATGGCACCACCCTTATGGAAGAAAGGGAAGAACTAAAGAGCCTCTTGATGAAAGTGAAAGAGGAGAGTGAAAAAGTTGGCTTAAAACTCAACATTCAGAAAACTAAGATCATGGCGTCTTAGTCCCATGGTCCCATCACTTCATGGGAAATAGATGGGGAGGCAGTGGAAACAGTGGCTGACTTAATTTTCTTGGGCTCCAAAATCACTGCAGATGGTGATTGCACCCTGAAATTAAGACACTTGCTCCTTTGAACTAAAGCTATGACTAACCTAGACAGCATATTAAAAAGCAGAGACATTACTTTGCCAGCAGAGATCAGTCTAGTCAAAGCTATGGTTTTTCCAGTAGTTATGCATGGATGTGAGAGTTGGACTATAAAGAAAGCTGAGTGCCCAAGAATTGATGCTTTTGAACCGTGGTGTTGGAGAGGACTCTTGAGAGTCCATTGGACTGCAAGGAGCTCCAACTAGTCAATCCTAAAAGAAATCAGTCCTGAATATTCATTGGAAGGACTGATGCTGAAACTGAAACACCAATACTTTGGCCACCTGATGCGAAGAACAAACTCATTTGAAAAGACCCTTTTGCTGGGAAAGATTGGAGGCGGGAGGAGAAGATGACTACAGAGGATGAGATGGTTGGATGGCACCACTGACTCAATGGACTGAGTTTGAGCAAGTTCTGGGATTTGGTGATGGACAGGGAAACCTGGCGTGCTGCAGTCCATGGGTCACAAAGAGCCAGACACAACTGAGTGACTGAACTGGACTGAGCTACTGAACTGAACTGAATTGATGAAGCCCATATCAGAGATGGTATAACTTAAATACAAATTACTTTAATGCTGGTGAACTTTCAAACAGCTTTCATGTAGCTTTGGCTGCAATAGAAATTGCTCTATCAGAAGGATTAGTATATGTATACATAATACCAATATTTGGGACAGTAATATTTTAAGTCAAAGAAGAAGCAAGCATATCATAAAAGATGCTTTCTAGGAAGTGAGAGGATAATTGAAGTAGGTTAGGGAGATTAAGAAGTACAAACTTTCATTATAAAAAAAAAAAAAACGATGATGGGTTTGAAATATAGAGTATGGCAAATATAGTCAATAATATTGTACGATGGTATCTAGACTGTGGTGATCATTTTGTAATGCATAGAAACTTTGAATTACTGTGTTTTGCACCTAGAACTAACATAATATTGTAGGTCAGTTATACTTCAATAAAAATAATTGATTTAAAAAAAAGAAGGTTTCCATTATGAAGTGATTTGATTATTTTCCAAAGAGAAAAACATCCCAATGACTGAAAAGAAAGGATGCTAGTAAAGTTTTGACCAACTGGAAATGAACATGTGTCCCTATGTTAAAATGGTCAGTAATCCCTCATGCTTTCAGTTACATATTTACCTCAAGGAGCAGAAATGATCTTTAGCCTAGTGTCACATATTACGATGTAGGCCCATGACCTTTTCCAGTAACATATGTACAGTTATTTAGAATATGGTTTTGCACATTCCACTGTTTAGGTCTTGTTTTTAGTTTATCATGTCACATGTGCATCCTGTATTCTTGGCTCACATTAATTATTCTCTTCATTAGAAGTTTGTAATTTAAAGAGGCCTTTATTCCCTTTTGATAACTTGTTAATGTCTCACAAAAGCTCTATAGAAGTAGTACATATATGAAAATTTTAATGTCCTGATTCTTTTGTCATCAATGTCCATGGAAAAAAAGTCCAAATTTTTTTGAATTTTGTTTCCTGTTGAACTCACACATTTTTTTTTGACTGTGACTCTGGCTACGAGTTAAGAATTTTTTATTTATTTTTTTGCTACTATTATATCTTTTTACATTCCTAATAAGGAGCAGAACCTATATGGTTAAAATAACAAAAATTTGAAAAAATATTGTAGTGTTAGTACATAATTTTATATATCTCTCAATAGTCATAAATAAGTGTACACCAAAAAAGCCAACTTTTAACACAGTTAAACTCTACATCAATTAAAGAAAAATAAAGATCAAAAACAAATTCTAGAGTTTTTTAGTATGTATAAAGCCACATGGCCAGTTTCATGTTCAAAATATGTTTCACCATTGTCATGTTTGTGTGTTTGCAAGTATTTTTGTGAGTTTTATACGTGTGTATATTGTTATACTTGGCCATAAAATTTACCCTCTAGATAACTTGACAAAATGGAAAGTTTTTATGGAGGCCCAAACATTGTTCAAGAGGTGGTGACCAACAGCATCTCAAAGAAAGAAATGCTAGAAGGCAAAATGGTTGTCTGAGGAAGTCTTACAAATGGCTGAGAAAAGAAGGAACGTGAAAGACCAAGGAGAAAGGGAAAGATATACCCATCTTGATGAATGCAGAATCCCAGAGAATATCATGGAGAGTTAAAAAAAACCTTGAGTGAACAATGAAAAGAAATAGAGGAACATAATAGAGCAGGAGAAACTAGAGGTCTCTTCAAGAAAATTAGAGATATCAAGGGAGCATTTCATGCAAAGATGGGCACAACAAAGGACAGGAACAGCATGGACCAAAAGGAAGCAGATGATATTAAGAGAAGGTGGCAAGAATACACAGAGAACTATACAAAAAAAATTTCCTAATGACCCAGACAACCATGATGGTATGGTCACTCACCTAGAGCCAGACATCCTGAAGTGTGAAGTCAAGTAGGCCTTAAGAAGCATTACTAAGAACAAAGCTAGTGGAGGTGATGGAATTCCAGCTAAGCTATTTCAAATTTTAAAAGATCTTGTTAAAGTGCTACACTCAGTATACCAGCAAATTTGGAAAATTCAGCAGTGACCACAGGACTGGAAATGGTCAGTTTTCATTCCAATCCCAAAGAAGGGAAATGCCAAAGAATGTTCAAACTACCACACAATTGCACTCATTTCACACATTACCAAGATTATACCCCAAATCCTTAAAGCTAGACTTCAGCAGTACATGAACTGAGAATTTCTAGATGTACAACTGGATTTAGAAAAGACAGAGGAACCAGAGATCAAATTAACAACATCTGTTGTATCATAGAGAAAGCAAGGGAATTCCAGAAGAACATGTAATTCTCCTTCATTGACAAAGTCTTGGACCTTGTAGATCACAACAAACTGTGGAAAATTCTTAAAGAGATGGCAATACCAGAAAACCTGACCTGCCTCCTGACAAACCTGTAAGCAGGTCAAGAAGTAACAGCTAGAACCAGACATGGAAAAACAGACTGGGTCCAAATCAGGAAAGGAGTATGTCAAAGCTGTATATTGTCACCCTGTTTATTTAACTTATATTCAGTGTACATGTGCAATACTGAGCTGGAGGAAGCACAAGCTGCAATCAAGACTGGAGACATGTCAACAACCTCAGATATGCAGATGATACCACTCTAATGGCAGAAAGTGAAGAGGAATTAAAGAGCCTCTTGATGAAAGAGAAAGAGGAGAGTGAAAAGCTGACTTAAAGCTCAGCATTCAAAAAACTAAGATCATGGCACCCAGTCACATTACTTCCTGGCAGATAGATGGGGGAAAAGTGAAAACAGTGATAGATTTTGTTTTCTTGACCTCCAAAATCACTGCAATGGTGACTGTAGCCAGGAAATTAAAAGATGCTTGCTCCTAGGAAGAACACTGTGACAAACCTAGACAGCATATTAAAAAGCAAACACATCACTTTGCTGACATAGATCTGCACAGTCAAAACTATGTTTTATCCAGTAGTCATGTATGGATGTGAGAGTCGGACCATTAAGAAGGCTGAGCACCAAGGAATTGATGCTTTAGAACTGTGGTGCTTGACAAGACTCTTGAGAGTCCCTTAGACTGCAAGGAGATCAAACCAGTCAGTCCTAAAGGAAATCTACCCTGACTATTCATTAGAAAGACTGATGCTGAAGCTGAAGCTCCAACACTTTGGCCACCTGATGCAAAGAGCCAACCCATTGTAAATGACCCTGATGCTGGGAAAGATTGAAGGCAAAAGAAGAGGGCAACAGAGGATGAGATGGTTAGATGGCATCACGGACTTGATGAACATGTTTGAGCAAACTCCAGGAGATAGTGTAGGACAGAGAATCCTAGCAAGCTGCAGTTCTTTGGGTCACGAAGAGTCAGACACAACTTAGTGACTGAACAACAACAAATTATACACATGTTTTCCTCTTCTACCAGGTCCTAATGAACTAGGTAACTCTTTAACTGTTCAAGGTATGTCAACTATGCCATCTGGATTGCATTTCTTTTTACCTTACACCAAACAATCCATAAATCAAAAGTTGCTGTTTCAAATTTTCATCTCCTTCACAACTTTAAACTCCTTGAGGGTAAGCCCTGTATGTCATCCCTCTTTCCTTAGAATTGAACAGTGTGCCTATGAGTACATGCCTATTACATATTTAATAAATGGATTTATGCACCAGAGAGAAAAAGATATAAAATTGCAGAGAATGTTGCAAATCTTATAATTTTTCCACCTCTTGCATTAACCTCAATTTATACTCATAAACTCTTTTTCATGGTAAGTTGGCAATCTTTTTTAATGGTTAGTATAGGATGGTGATTACATAGAAGAACTTTTAGAATTATATACAATCAAATTTAGATTCTAGATCTGCTGAAGAACTTGGAGACAAGCTATTTAAAGTCTGTAAACATCAGTTTCTTCACCTATAATATGGGTATGATTATTGTCTTAAACGTAAATGTGTTGATAAATGTGAAGCCCTTGAGTACATGGTCAGGCACTTAAGAAATATTTTATTTTGAGCAGATTTTGTTATTTCTACTACTAAATTCATTTGTGCATGTTTGCCCATAAAATTAAAGGTTAAAAAATAGAATTAGCATATATGATATTCACTCCACATTTATTTTTTAATGGCATTTTCATTCAAAGTCTGAGCACAAAAGTGTGTATTCACAGAAAGTAGAGTTATCAGTAATCTGGTGTTTGATCTATAGATATTTTAAAGGTGGTGAATATCTGCCATTTATTTCAGTTGCTACATGTTTGAAATTAAATGCATTTGTAATTAAGTTTTCCAGCCTCAAGTCAGCATTAGTTGCTAATTATTTCATTTACTTATTTAGATAGAATCAGTTCCTGAAAAGTGTAATTAAAATGCAACACACAGATAATTTTCTGTTCAAGAAAGGTGGACTATGTGTCTTCTTATCTCAAATGCCTTAAGAGTGAAAAATTCATAGCAAGAAGTCTGCCTTAGCATGAAGCAGATGAAGAATGTGAGAGCAAGAGCAGCTGGAGAAAAGGTTCAGAGCTTTTGACACTTTACTTGAATATGGAAATTAGACATTTAATTTTATACCAAGCATTCGATATTCTCATACAACACATTTCACCTGAGAAAGAGGAAATTCAGAATCTAGCTGCTGCTGCTGCTGCTAAGTCGCTTCAGTCATGTCCGACTCTGTGCGACCCCATAGACGGCAGCCCACCAGGCTCCCCTGTCCCTGGGTATCTCCAGGCAAGAACACTGGAGTGGGTTGCCATTTCCTTCTCCAGTGCATGAAAGTGAAAAATGAAAGTGAAGACGTTCAGTCGTGTCTGACTCTTAGCGACCCCATGGACTGCAGCTTATCAGGCTCCTCTGTCTGTGGGATTTTCCAGGCAAGAGTACTGGAGTGGGTTGCTGTTGCCTTCTCCATCAGAATCTAGAGCATTGGTTTAAAATCTTATATTGGAACCATCTAAGAAAAAAACTACTATTCTTATGTCTCATCTCTATATATTTTCACTTAATTCACATGAGTTAGGCCTGGGTATTGGGATTTTTATAAGCTCCCTTAGTGATTCTCATACACGGGAAAGTTTCAGAATCACCAACCTAAAGAAAGAGGGAGAGTTGAAGTAAATACTGGAAAGTTTCTTCTCCAATGTCTAATTAAGAATAAGAAAAGAAATTGCAAAGTAAGGTATTCCCAAGTCAATAGCTAACCATAGTTCGCATATTATGTTTTCAAGTCACTTTCGAAAACTATATAACTTGACAACTTTCATAAAGAAAGTTATGATAAGTTATTCAAATAGCCTATTTACCTCAGATTTTTCTTTTACAAAATTGACTTATTTCCAAAATATATTAGTTTCCATTGTTACTAAGATTTGGGAAATTTAAGGACACTGTTGCCTATGATAAAGAGTAGACACCAGAGAACTTATGTTTTTTGAATTTTAACTTCATCTCTACAACAAAACAATAGCCAATCTAAATTTTCAAGTATAAAAATTCTAATATTTGTGGCAACACACTATACAATATGATATAAAGTGGATTTATTTGTATTTCTTTACTGATACAAGGGGTAAAAAGCAGTGTCTATTTTAAATGTGATATTCATGGTTCCAAATTCTGATGTATGAGAAATCATTGCAATTCTTGTTCTCACACACCTAAGTCCTACGTTTAAGTCTATTAAAAAGCAGTGAGGTGACATATAGTGTTCCCTCAAAGCTTTCAGAGTGAATAATATCCAGCTTTTATGGTGTTCAACATTCTGCCTACTGATAAAGATGAATTCCCATGCAGACTGCCTCAGATATTAGGGAAATCATTTCCTTTAACTTATATTAGATACTCAAGTTTTGCATCAGTTAGCGGTCTTTGAAAAATATCCCTAAAGAGCCAAAATATTATTTCACTTAAACAACTGTAGTTATTTTGCAAATAACACACCATGTCCAGGAAATACAAATATAAAGTGAAATAAATAAATGTGCTCCTTGAAGGTCTGAGCTTTATGTCAGGCAGGGAAATATTAAAATGACTTAAATTAGAGCCATATCTCAATTTTATGTACACTTGATTTTGTAGCCACAGTAAATTATTTTGAAAAATTTGTATCCACACTACCAACAAAACTACTCCACACTGAGAGCTAGCCAAAAGTGAGTCTTTGGGAAGTTCAAAGTAAAGATGTGATGAATAAAAATTGTGTATATTACAATGACAACATATAATAAAGATAGCAAAATAATTGCAGTGTAATCAGTGTATCAAACAACTACTAGTTCAGTTTTGTTATTTTCCTCAGTGAGGTATAAACCACATAGAAATCCTATATTACTGCCAATCTTATAACTTATTTATGTCATTTCTTTTCCATTCCCACTGGAGTGACCTTGGTTAAGATTCTTAACACTTTCATACTCAAAATACTACCATAGAGATCTAATTATGCATCCTGTCTTTCTATTTACATTCATCTTGTGTGATGCTGCCAGATTTTAAAGCATTTGACATTATTTATCTCATTTATTTAACTAAAAACTAAATTGATCAAATATTTACTAGGTCTAAAACACTATGTGAAACACACAGGATCCATTGTGGAGTGGGGGGGGGGGGGTGGAAGCAGTTCTGCTACTTTTAATATCCTAACAGTCCCAGCATGAAAACCTGATTAAAAAAACACATAATTAATCAATTTCTAAATTCCACTACTCACTGTTTATGAGACCAATTTATTTTCATATTGCCCAGTTACAGTTTCCCATTAGGAAATATAAATAAAAATACTTTTCCAATAGGATTAATTAGAGAATTAAAAAGAGTGCAAATGGCTTTTCATGTAGAAGTACTCAAAAGATTTCAGTTGACTTCCCTTAGGGCTTCCCTGGTAGCTCAGTTGGTAAAGAATTTGGCTACAATGCAGGAGGGTTAGAAAACGCCGCTGGAAGAAAGGGCCACCTCTAAGGACCGTTGATGAAGGCCTTTATTGGGCGGTTGCTCTCGGGCAGCACTCCCGGGGGCGGGTGAGCGAGGAGACAAAGGGAGTCTGCGAGATATGAGGGGTGGGGAGAGGTTTTATAGCCAGGGCCGGCGTTCAAGCCAGGTCTTTCCATATAAGGAAGAAAGCGGGCTGCAGCGGCTGTTGGTGTCCAAGGGCTCCGTGTAGGTACCTGATTGGACCGGGCTGCAGGGGGTCGGTCCCCTGAAGTTTAGCCAGCCTCCGGAACTCGTCTGCGGCACTTTTTCTGGGGCATGCCTCAGCATGCCCGGCCTTTCATCCCGGCCTTTTTGTTATAGGACAAGGGGCACCGGTTCTCTCTGGCTACTTCCTGCTGAACGCGGCGGCGAGGGATAGGGTGTGGCCGGGGTGACAGGGAGCGTCTGCCGTTAATTTTGTCACAGAGTGTTTGTTGGAAGCCCTTGGTGCTGCTGTCACAACACCATCAGCAATGCAGGAGGCCTGGGTTCAATCCCTGGGTTGGGAAGATCCCCTGGAAAAGGGAATGGCAACCCACTCCAGTAATTTTGCCTGGATAATGCCATAGACAGAGGATCCTGGTGATTTACAGTCCATGGGGTTGCAAAAAGTGAGACAACTGAGTGACTAACATACATCCACTTTGGAGAGGGGAAAAAATAATTGTTTTGTCTTTATTTTATTTTTCTTAAGCATTTAAGAAAATGAATCACTTTTAAAAACCCAGACTGTTTCAGCCATAACCAGAGCAAAAGTTGACGTGTAAAAGAATGAAGACATCTTTCTTTTAAAGACCATGTGTGTTTTTCAAGGCCTTAGACAAGGTTTAAGAAAGAATATAATTTTATTGTTGATCTAAACAAAACTTTAGAAAGAGACACAAAGTAAAACCAAAGGGGTAAGTTTCAACAATCAAAGAGCCTCAGGAAACAATTGACAGATGTTTCAGTGCCACAGAATCGATAATTACTCATTAAATGTCAGCTCATTTCCATGAACTCAAAAACAGCTAATAAGGCATATGGATTTACTTGTTAAATCAGCCCACAAATATGCCAGACCTGGTCCTTGAATACATATAAAGCATTATGAAGAAAGAAATCCAAAATAAGATATACAAGATAGATTTTTTTCTTTTGTTGGGAGCTTCCAATAGGGTGAGAAATTTTACTGAGAAAGGGAATTAGAATAATGAGTCTCTATTGTGAAAGATCACAGAAAACCACAAAATAATGTTGAATGAAGACAGTTTTATGGAGAATAAGTTAGCTATCAGGAATATGATGATGCTTATGTGTGTTGTCTTCTGTATTCTTGAATTAAATTATTATGGTAATAATGGTGTGAACAAATAGCAAACAGAGATTGGGTTATTTATTCTGACTCTTCATGGGTACAGGAGAAGGAAATAGTGTGAGTTTCAGTTTCTAAGGTTCAAAACAGAAAGAAATAAAAGCGGCATTTTGGGGATCACTAGATGGACACAGTAATAGTCAAGATAACAGAAAATACATGATTATGACCATATTCCAGATAGTAGGTTTGGTTACATTTTATAAAACTGAGAATACCAAATGCTAAATTAGCAAGTGTTAGTCAGTCATGTATGACTCTTTGTGACCCTATGGACTATAGCCTGCCAGGCTCCTCTACCATGGGATTCTTTAGGCAAAAGTACTTGAATGGGTTGCCATTCCCTTCTCCAGGGGATCTTATCAACCCAGGGATTGAACCCCAAATTAGTAAGGATGGGGGGCAAATGAAATTCTTATATATTAATATGGAGAATGAAAATAGGTACAGTTATTTTGGAAAACATTTGATTTTTTTTCTGTAAAAAATGTAAAGCAGTAATTATAAGATCCAGTAATTCCTGTTCGAAGTAAATATCCAATAAAAATGCATACCAGTAGATTTCATAGACATGCACAAAATGTCCACAATAGCATTATTCATGTATCTATATTTTTTTTATGTTATTTTTGGTCAGTGCATTGTTTGTTAGTTTAATGCAGATTGTTATGGTTACCTCTATTTTATTCTTTCCCACTAATATGTCAAATTCTATGTATATATGTGTATATATTATAATGTTTATAAAAACATGCATACTAATATACCCCTTAAGATTATTATTATATAGTAATGTATATGTTGGACTCATTGGAAAAGAACCTGATGCTGGGAGGAATTGGGGGCAGGAGGAGAAGGGAATGACAGAGGATGAGATGGCTGGATGACATTACCAACTCGATGGACATGAGTTTGCGTAAACTCCGGGAGTTGGTGATGGACAGGGAGGCCTGGCGTGCTGCGATTCATGGGGTCGCAAAGAGTCAGACACTACTGAGTGACTGAACTGAACTGAATGTATATGTTATACAATACAATATATATTTTACATGCAATTGTATAGTGTATAATATAGGTTGTAAATAAAATATATAGCTAACTTATGTATCAATTTATTTGTCTATTTCCTCTTAGTGAGATTCTTTTACTGTTTTCAGATTTTTGCAGTTATAATGAAATCAACAAAGTGTATTCATGTACAAGACAGTTTGTAAACCTGTTGGGGTTTATGGTCTGCACATCTTCAATTTTACAGAAATTGCCATATTGCTCTCCAAAGTCTTTGTGACACTATTCATGCAACCATTTCATAGATCTTCCTGATTTGCAATTTACTACAGTTTAGTGAAAGTTGTATGTAATTGTTTTTTTTGTTTCCTTGCCATGATCACTAGAGAGATTTGAAATCTCTTGATATTTTCTTGTTGTTATTATTTCAGCTTTCTCTTCTGTTACATGCAAGTGCTTATGTTTTACCCAGACTTTTGTTGAATTCCTTTTTTAAAATCAATACATTTGATCAGTTTGTATATTCCTAATATTCCTAATTATATATTCCTAACATTTCTATCATATGTATTGTAAATATTTCATGTAGAGTTAGTTTGTCTTTTAATACTTTTAACATAACTTTAGTGGCAAACAGTTTTATATCATTATTGTTTTAGTATTATCAACTTGACTATCAGAGCTGCTTTCTTGTAAAAAATAAGTTTGCTAAGTGAATTACATAGTTCATTTAGAACTTTACTAATGTTTTGCAGTTCTCTCTATAAAAGATGTGCATATTTTTCATTGGGTTTATTGATTACTTTGTATCATTTGTATGTGTGTTAGATGATCAGTTGTGCCTGACTCTTTGCAACCCCATGGGCTCTATGTAGTGCACCAGGCTTCTGTGTCCATGGGATTTCCCAGGCGAAAATACTGGAGTGGGTAGCCATTCCCTTCTGCAGGAGATCTTCCTGACCCAGGGGTCGAACCCAGGTCTCCGTCCCTGCAGGCAGATTCTTTACTAGCTGAGCCACCAGGGAAGCTCTGCTGTTTGTATAAATAGTAACTTAATATATGATATTTTTTATTGCTATTTTAGCTTCTAACCATGTTAATAACTCTCTTTCTAATTCTAATAATGGATCTGAAGGGCCAGTTGGAAGTTTTTCTAAGGAGATATCATGCGATACTAACTATAAGTAAAATATATAATAATAGAGAGTAACCTATCACCAGTTGGAAGTTTTTCTAAGGAGATATCATACAATACTAACTATAAGTAAAATATATAATAATAGAGAGTAACCTATCAATGTAAATGCATTCCAAAAATATATCATTAATAAAAATAACATATTTCAAGAAAAGAGATATAATGTGGTGCCACTATATAACGTTTTACAAAATACAAAACACGCCCTATCGAAAATTTGCATCAAGGACATTAAAAAATACCCATGCTTTCAACCCCTTATAATTTGTATTGCTTGAAATTGTCTTACTTGATGAATAGATGAATGTAGACATACTTTTATCATTCTTTGATTTTAACAAAATACCTGTAATATTTTATCATTGATTTTAATGCTTGTTGCAGATTTTTATAGGTATCTCTTACCGTATTAAGAATGTTCCTTTCTATTGCTAGTTTGCTAAGTGCTTATAATATGAATATAAGCTGAATTTTATCAGAGTATTGTAGTTTCTCTTAAAATGATCATATGGTATATTCTCTATAATGTAATATTGTATGAATTGTCTTAATATAACTTGCAAAATGAAGCCATAATTGTATTCTAAGGTAGCATCATCTTGATCCTTTACAAAATGTATGGGTATTTTGATCTAAATTTTATATTTTGGATGATCATATCTATGTTTCTAAGTGATATTGGCTTGCAATATTAATTTTTATGCTGACTTAACTTGTATTGGATTCAAGGCTATATAAGCCTTAGAAAATGAACCTCATTTTATTCTCTCTAGAAAGATTTAGATAAGACTGAAATTCTGTTTTCCAAGAAAGTTTGGCAGAAATTATCTGTGAAATTGCACAGATCTGAAAGAACAATTTGTGGTTGGATTTTTAGGTACTGCTGCTGCTGCTGCTAAGTCGCTTCAGTCGTGTCCGACTCTGTGCGACCCCATAGATGGCAGCCCGCCAGGTTCCCCTGTCCCTGGGATTCTCCAGGCAAGAACACAGGAGTGGGTTGCCATTTCCTTCTCCAATGCATGAAAGTGAAAAGTGAAAGTGAAGACTCTCAGTTGTGTCCGACTCATAGTGACCCCATGGACTGCAGCCCACCAGGCTCCTCCGTCTATGGGATTTTCCAGGCGAGAGTACTGGAGTGGCTTGCCATTGTCTTCTCCTAATAAGATGATTTTTTAAATGGCTATTAATTTAATAAATTTTGTCTTTATTTTGAGCCAACTTGATAGATTTCAGTTTTTTTAAAAAACTACCTCATGCTAATTTAGTGCATAAATTACCCAAATTATATGTGTAACTTTTAATATCAGAACTAAATGTTATTTTTTCTATTTTTATCTTAATATTATGTATTTGTACCTTCTATTTTTTCTTGATTAATTTTAGCAGTGGTACAACATTTTTACTAAAATTTTTACAAGTTAACCTCACATAGTTCTCTCCTTATTTTCACTGATTTTAAACTATAATGTTAACTGTACTCCACATGTAGTGCTTTATTGATGAATTAATAAACACAGAAGTGATACCTGGCAGATAGATGCTTTGTAAATGCTAATTCATTTCAGTTCAGTTGCTCAGTAGTGTCTGACTCTTTGCGACCCCGTGAACTGGAGCACACCAGGCCTCCCTGTCCATCACCAACTCCAGAGTTCACCCACACTCATGTCCACTGAGTCGGTGATGTCATCCAACCATCTCATCCTCTGTCGTCTCCTTCTCCTCCTGCCCTCAATCTTTCCCAGCATCAGGGTCTTTTCAAATGAGTCACTCTTCACATCAGGTGGCCAAAGTATTAGAGTTTCAGCTTCAACATCAGTTCTTCCAATGAACACCCAGGACTGATCTCCTTTAGGATGGACTGGTTGGAACTCCTTGCAGTCCAAGGGACTCTCAAGAGTCTTCTCCAACACCACAGTTCAAAAGCATCAATTCTTCGGTACTCAGCTTCCTTAATAGTCCAATTCTCACATCAGTACACGACTACCGGAAAAACCATAGCCTTAACTAAACGAACCTCTGTTGACAATGCAATGTCTCTGCTTTTTAATTTGCTGTCTAGGTTCGTCATAGCTTTTCTTCCAAGGAATAAGCATCTTTTAATTTCATGACTGCAGTCACAATCTGAAGTGATCTTGGAGCCCCAAAATACAAAGTCAGTCACTGTTTCCAGTGTTTCCCCATCTATTTGCCATGAAGTGATGGGACCAGATGCCATGATCTTAGTTTTCTGAATGTTGAGCTTTAAGCCAAGTTTTTTACTCTCCTCTTTCACTTTCATCAAGAGGCTCTTGGTTCCTCTGCACTTTCTGCCATAAGGGTGGTGTCATCTGCATATCTGAGGTTATTGATATTTCTCCTGGAAATCCTGATTCCAGCTTGTGCTTCATCCAGCCCAGCATTTCTCATGATGTACTCTGCATAGAAATTAAATAAGCACGGAGATGATATGCAGCCTTGACGTGCTCCTTTCCCAATTTGGAACCAGTCTGTTGTTCCATGTCCAGTTCTAACTGTTGCTTCTTGACCTGCATACAGGTTTCTCAAGAGACAAGTCAGGTGGTCTGGTATTCCCATCTCTTTCAGAATTTTCCACAATTTATTGTGGTCCACACAGTCAAAGGCTTTGGCATAGTCAATAAAACAGAAATAAATATTTTTCTGGATATCTCTTGCTTTTTTGATGACCCAGCTGATGTTGGCAATTTGATCTCTGGTTCCCCTGCCTTTTCTAAAACCAGCTTGAACATCTGGAAGTTCACGGCTCATGTATTGCTGAAGCCTGGCTTGGAGAATTTTGAGCATTACTTTACTAGTATGTGAGATGAGTGCAATTGTGCAGTAGTGTGATCATTCTTTGGCCTTGCCTTTCTTTGGGATTGGATTGAAAACTGACCTTTTCCAGTTCTATGGGCACTGCTGAGTTTTCCAAATTTGCTGGCATATTGAGTGCAGCACTTTCACAGCATCATCTTTTAGGATTTGAAATAGCTGAGCTGGAATTCCATCACACTTCCACTAGCTTTGTCTGTAGTGATGCTGCTAAGGCCCACTTGACTTCACATTCCAGGCTGTCTGGGTCTAGGTGAGTGATCACATCATCGTGATTATCTGGGTCATGAAGATCTTTTTTGTGCAGTTCTTCTGTGTATTCTTGCCACCTCTTCTTAATATCTTCTGCTTCTCTTAGGTCCATGCCATTTCTGTCCTTTATTGAACCCATCTTTGCATGAAATGTTCCCTTGGTATCACTAATTTTCTTGAAGAGATCTCTAGTCTTTCCCATTCTGTTGTTTCCCTCTATTACTTTGCATTAATCTCAGAGGAAGGCTTTCTTATCTCTCCTTGCTATTCTTTGGAACTCTTCATTCAGATGCTTATATCTTTCCTTTACTCCTTTGCTTTTCACTTCTCTTCTTTTCACAGCTAATTTGTAAGGCCTCCTCAGACAGCCATTCTGCCTTTCTTCTTCTTGGGGATGGTCTTGATCCCTGCCTCCTGTACAATGTCATGAACCTCCATCCCTAGTTCATCAGGCATTCTGTCTATCAGATCTAATCCCTTGAATCTATTCCTCACATCCACTGTATAATCATTACGGATTTGATATAGGTCATACCTGAATGGTCTAGTGGTGTTCTCCACTTTCTTCAGTTTAAGTCTGAATTTGGCTATAAGGAGTTCATGATCTGAGCCACAGTCTGCTCCCAGTCTTGTTTTTGCTGACTTTATGGAGCTTCTCCATTTTTGGCTGCAAAGAATATAATCAGTCTGAATTCGGTGTCGACCATCTGGTGATGTCCATGTATAGAGTCTTCTCTTGTGTTATTGGAAGAGGGTGTTTGCTATGACCAGTGCATTCTCTTGTCAAAACTCTATTTGCCTTTGCACTGCTTCATTCCTTACTCCAAGGCCACTTTGCCTGTTACTCCAGGTGTTTCTTTACTTCCTACTTTTTTATACCAGTCTCCTTTAATGAAAAGGACATCTTTTTTGGGTGTTAGTTCTAATTACTAGTACTATTATTATTGTAAATATTTTTATAAAATACATTTTAATTGAATAACATTATTCACATATTATTTTAGGCTTTTTTTCTTTATTATTCTTTTTTTGATTTGCACGCTTTGATCTTCTAATGAAATACATACTTATAAACTTAGCATTACTTGTCAAATAAGCTTAACCACACTAGTTTGTTAGATCACATTTACATTTTTGTATAGACTGAATATTTTATTTTTTCAGAAATGGTGTTCTTTGAATTTAGATTTATTTGAGGTATTTTAAAGTTTTCTAAACTTTAGCTTCTTTTCTTTTTTGTATTGATAATAATTTTTTACTTTTTAATCAATAGTTCTAATATCTGCTATCACCAGCAGTAAAGTTTCTCTAGGGAATATTCCTAGCTTTGTTTGAGGGTATATTTCCCTGGAAAGATTTTGTTTTACGTCAGCCAGACTCATAACAGTTTATGACCATTTTAATTTTATTTAATTTGAATCATCACAGATTGTGTAACTTAATTTAAAGACCTCTTTGAGGAGATTGTTTATTATCAAAAATAAAACAACACAAAACCTTTAATGGAAAGATTTTTATAATTTCCATTTGCTGGGAGAAATACTATTTAAATTTTATTCTCTAGTTTGCTTTTCATTGAGTATGCAGCTTCTGTGGTCTTGATTTTACTTGGGAGTTGCAGCTCAGCCCTCCTCCTAGCTTAAGTCAGAATGCTGGCTTCTTGAGTTGAAACAGACAGTAAACCCTGGATTCTAGTTTCTTTGTTTCCTGGAACAAACAGAAGTCCTTGGACAACTACAAAAACAACCCTTTAAAATCAAAGTAGCATTCTGGTTTTCATTTCTATTTCTTTTATTTTTGTGGGATTGGTGCCCTTATAAAAGAGACTCCAGAGAGGTCTGTGACCTTTTTTGCCATGTGAAGTTACAGTAAAATATGTAGTCAATAAGAAGCTGGCTTTTGTCAGACTTTTGCCATGATTTTGGATTTCCCAACCTCCAGGACTTAGAGAAATGAATGCCTGTTGTTTATAAGCCACTGAGTTTATGGTTCAGTTCAGTTAATCCGCTCAGTCATGTCCAACTCTTTGTGACCCCATGAACTGCAGCATGCCAGGCATCCCTGTCTGTCACCAACTCCCAGAGCCTACTCAAATTCACGTCCATCACATTGGTGATGCCATCCAACCATCTCATCCTCTGTCATCCCCTTCTCCTCCTGCCCTCAATCTTTCCCAGCATCAGGGTCTTTTCAAATGAGTCAGCTCTTTGCATCAGGTGGCCATAATACTGGAGTTTCAGCTTCAACATCAGTCCTTCCAATGAACACCCAGGACTGATCTCCTTTAGGGTGGACTGGTTGGATCTCCTTGCATTCCAAGGGACTCTCAAGAGTCTTCTCCAACACCACAGTTCGAAAGCATCAATTCTTCGGCACTCAGCTTTCCTTATAGTCCAACTCTCACATCCATACATCACTACTGGAAAAATCATAGCCTTGACTACATGGACCTTTGTTGACAAAGTAATGTCTCTGCTTTTTAATAGGCTCTCTAGGATGGTCATAAGTTTCCTTCCAAGGAGTAAGTGTCTTTTAATTTCATGGCTGCAGTCACAATCTGAAGTGATTTTGGAGCCCAGAAAATAAAGTCAGCCACTGTTTCCACTGTTTCCCCATCTATTTGCCATGAAGTGATGGGACCGGATGCCATGATCTTAGTTTTCTGAATGTTGAGCTTTAAGCCAACTTTCTCAGTCTCCTCTTTCACTTTCATCAAGAGGCTCTTTAGTTCTTCTTTACTTTCTGCCATAAGGGTGGTGTCATCTGCAGGTCTGAGGTTATTGATATTTCCCCCCACAATCTTGATTCCAGCTTGTGCTTCATCCAGCCCAGTGTTTCTCATGATGTACTCTGAATAGAAATTAAATAAGCACAGTGGTGATATATAGCCTTGACGTACTCCTTTTCCTATTTGGAACCAGTCTGTTGTTCCATGTCCAGTTCTAAGTGTTGCTGATCTGTGTACTGATTTCTCAAGAGTCAAGTCAGGTGGTCTGGTATTCCCATCTCTTTCAGAAGTAGCCCAAAGGGACTAAGACAGTCCTTATTTGTGAATATAGCTGTGTTCTTAAAAGTCTAATGACTATATTTTACTCATTTTCATATGGCTAATTTTTGTTGTTGCTCTTGAGTTGCTAAGTCGTGTCCGATTATTTGCAACTCCATTATCTGTGAATTTTTACCCGGAGGATATTTCAGAATATTCACTATCCATGGTTCATGCATGAAATATGATTCACATATATTGCTGAAAATCCAGTTTCTTTCCTTATATCCTCATTAATTTTAACCTCAATTCTCAGGAACGTCATTGATCTAACTCCTTTCACCTTTATATGCTGGCCTTATATCTTGGCTTTTTTTTTTTACTTCTTTCTATTTGTTTCAGTTTACTCATGATTTCAGCTTGACAAGTCAGGTACTATGTCTTAAAGAGCCTTTCTGTTTCTTTTACAGTGTCTGCCTAGTATGATGTCTTAAGTTTAATTTTCAAGACACCTTAACCAAAAAGGGAATGTAAATTGATACAGCCACTATGGAGAACCTTATGGAGATTACTTAAAAAACTAAAAAAATAACTACCATATGACCCAGAAATCCCACTACTCGGTATATACCCTGAGAAGACCATAATGTGAAAAGACACACAAACCCCACTATTTACCATAACCAGGACATGGAATCAACCTAAATGTCTTTTGGCAGATGAATAGATAAAGAAGATGTGTGTATGTATATACATATATGTGTGTATACATATATATACATATACACCCTGTGTATATACATGTATATATACATACACACAGTGGAATGTTACTTGGTCATAAAAATGAATAATATTGGATCATTTTTAGACACATGGATAGACCTAGAATCTTTATACAGAGTAAAGTAAGTCAAAAAGATAAAAACAATGCATATGTGTGGAATCTAGAAAAATATTAAAGATGAACCTATTTGCAAAGCAGATGTAGAGAACAAAATTTGGACACCTAGGGAGGAAAGGGAGAATGGGATAAATTGGGAGATTGGGATTGACAAATGTGCACTGCATTTGTAAAACAGATAGCCAGTAGGCCTGCCTTATAGCGCAGGAGGCTCAGCTTGGTGCTCCGTGGTGACCTAGATTGGTGGCGGGATGGGGTGGCGTGTGAGGGAGGGGGGTCTCTGAATGCACAGAGCTGACTTATTTGTTGAACAGCAGAAACTAATACAACATTGTGAAGCAACTATACCCCCGTTAAAAATGAGAAGAAAATTATGCCCACAGGCTCAGCTGAAACGGTGTATATTATGTAAAAGGCTATTAGGTGAATTAGATTAGATATTTTTTATATAAATAGTATGTGTACATTCACAGCACCATATCTAGACTGTGTGTGTCATTTTCAAGGCTATTTTCTCTTTAATTTAATACTCTTTTTTGTGATATTATTTTCTATTCATATTCTACATTTTTGACTAGTTTTTGAGTTACAACACTGTCTTAGTCCATTCAAGCTGGACATATAAACAACTGAAATTCATTTCTTACAGTCTGGGAGGCTGACAAATCCAAGATTAAGGTGCTGGAAGGTTTTGACTGGTGATAAACTGCTACCTGGTTTATAGACATCAGTCTTTTTGCCATATCTTCATGTGAAAAAGGAGTGATGGAGCTGTCTGGGGTCTCATTAAAAAAAAAAAAAGGCACTAATCCCATTCATGTGGGCACCACCCTCATGACTAAGTCACCTCTGATGGTTTCACTAATAATAACATCACATTGGGCATTAAGTTTCAGTGTATGAATTTTGGTAGAACACAGCCATTCAGTCTATAGTAAGGATAACATCACTAGCTTTCTTAGAGTTTAAATAGAAATAATGTTACATGACTAGAAGGTAATACATGATTTTAAAGAATTTTTTTAATGTATACTCTGGGTGGAGGAGAGCCATTTTGAGTTAAATGAAGAGACAATGGAAATACCAAACAAATAACCACTGTTATTTTTCACAAATGTGCTGGGCTGACAGGTTATCTAATATAAATGGAATAATGTGTGTTCTGACATTTTCAAATTGTCTGGGAACTTTTAGAACTGAATACTTCATCATGCCTTTAGTTCTTCAGTGTTCTTTTCAGAAAATTCTTCCTGCCTGAAATAAATGTATGACATTAGATTTTCTAGTAAGAAGACCACAAAGAAATCTACCTTTTAAAGAAGCATTTCCAGTGTTCAAATCAGTTAGAAATTTCAGGCAGACCTGAAAATATACATTTATACTTATACCAATTTAACTTTTACATGTATCAGATAATTGCTTTGATAAAGTGGGAATGAAGGTTAACTAAATTTTGGAAGGGATTGGAAAAAAGCTTTATTTCCAGCAACTTCCTTGCTCTTTTCTAATATTCAGTTTCACAAAAGCATATACATCAAATATACAGAGGAGCTCTCCCTTCAGAAACCAAATAAATTAGCTTACATAAAAAAAGAAAAACAATTTTTAAAAGCCTGAATAGTGCTTGGTTTATTGTTTTAGGAAATGATTCAACATAGGCATCATTACCACTGTATGTAGGAATAAAAAGTAAGTAATTGAGCACACACAAAATCATTTTTAAATAATAATTTGTTTCATTCTGTCTGATAGTGTCTCATGGCTTCATTCATAGCATCTGCAATAATTAGGGGTTTAATTTCTCGCCAGTTCAGTTACATTATGCTAGCTGGACAGCTGTTTAAGGAAGATGAAGATATTCATGGTATCATCACAGCAGTGGCTCTTATCTTTAATTTTTTTTTCTTATCTTTAATTTTTATGTTATGAATAATTACCAGTGCTTTCTGGAAATAGGTTTTGGATAGTTAAATTCTTAGTCATCCTGAGCTGTTGGTGCTAAAAAAAAGTTATTAATGGTGAATAAGGCAAAATCAAATACTGAGTTTTTATTTCCCTGTCACTGTGTGCATGCTCAGTCATGTATGACTCTGCAACCCTGTGAACTGTAGCGGGCTATAGGCACCTCTGCTTGTGGAATTTTCCAGGCAAGAAAGTGGAGTGAGTTGCCATTTCCTGCTCCTAATCCAGGGGATCTTCCCAGCTTCAGGATCAAACGCACATCTCTTTGCATCTCCTGAATTGGGAAGATGATTCTTTACCACTACATCACCTGGGGAAACTTTTATATTCCTCTACTTCTGTCTGAAAAATAAGTCTAGCATTCATGTAATTGAACAAATTCTAGCATGACCATAAACTCAAATATCACACAGTGACCTACTTTGAAAAGTTAGGAGATTTGACTGGACATATTTTCTAGACCTTTCTTCTCTGTAGCACGGACTTAGCACATTATTCATACTTGCTTGTTTGTTAGTTAAGTTTACATGTGCAAAGGTAGGTTCCCCCACTGACCTGTTAATTTCACTGTGAGCAATTTTTATTTCTTAGTGACACACACAATAAATAAAATATTATTTAACATATAGCTTTTAATAAATATGTTTTGACTTTATGTTTCCATACAGTGGAGAAATATTTCATATAGTTGAACCTTGGATCAATAGGAATAAATATCTTTGGAGTAAAGCTTGGTTTCTGCAATACTGATACCACAGCATAATGGTTATACTGAGAAGTAAACACAAGAAGACTCTATGAACATAGTAGCCCCCAAACAAGAGTGGTAGAAGCCAGGGGGAGGGATTGAACTATATATAAGAAAGGCTGAAACATTGAGAGCAGTATAATTTATTGCTCTTTTGTGCTTATTCCACTCTAGAGTTGGCTTTGCTGAGAAAATAGTGAAATTTAGTGTGAATTTGATACCAAGGACTTCCTAAAAGAAAATGATTTCATTTTTGAGTTGTCAACAGTGTCTTTGATTACTAATGTCAGTTGATATTATAAAAATGTTTCAAAAACAACAGAAAACCAACAGTAATTACAAATGTTTATTGTTGGCTTGTATAAATGAAAACAAAAGTGTAGTCCTAAGATAATAGAGTTAGCAAATTCATATTTTCTTATTTCATATAACTGTGATGATACTGATATTGTCTCAAATATTGTTTCTGACAACCAAGGATCAGCGAAGTGTTCTATAAAGAATCAGAGAGTGAATGTTCTAATCTCATATGGTTGTTATCAGATTTTCTTTTTTTTAAACCCCCTAACAATGTGAAAAAACATTCTTAGGTCAAAGCCAATAAAAAGTAAGTTTTGGAATGGATTTGACTGCCAAGATGTAGCTTGCCAACTCTGTTCATTATTGTTTAAACCACAGGGCATAGGTATTAAGCATTTCAGAACCCTTGATTCCTCTGAAAATATTGGTAGCCAGCATTCAGAATGGTTCCAATGATTCCTACCCTTTAGATATTTATGCCCTCATGTATTACCCACTTTTTGAGTATGGAATGGCTATTTTTAATGAATAACTAGTCAATGGTGACAGTATGTGACTAGAATACTAGGCCATATTAGGTAGTATAGTTGTGCTTTCTATCTCTTAGACCAAATGCCCTGAGAGAAGCCAACTGCCAAATGTTGAGTACTTATGTACTACGGCCCAAGCAGCAATGGACTGGAGCTTCCAGCCAGTCACCGTGTGAGTGAACTTAGAATCTGAACCTCCAGTCAGTCAAACCCCAAATGTCTACAGACTTGACTAACATAACACCTGGTTGCAGTTTTGTGAAAGACTCTAAATGAGAATCAGTCAGCTAAGCTGCTGCCAGATTCTTAACTCACAGGTTGTATGACAGTAATGCATGTCATATGTATGTATGTATGTGTGACAGTAATGTTTATTGCTATGTTTTGGCATGTTGATTATGCAACAATAGATGACTAATAAGATATAACTCTAATATGTTGTTTTATAAGAATTTAAGCTGCTTACCACAAAGTGCAGATAACTTTAATCTTAGGTAATATGTTAGAGTTCTCCAAAGACTAAAACCAATAGGATGTGTATATGTGTAGAAAGAGATTTATTCTAAAGAGCTGGCTCACACAATTGTGGATGCTTGGCAAAATCAAAATCTAATAAGGGAGGCCAACAAGCTTGAGACTCAGAAAAAAGGTGCAGCTCAAATCCAAATGCAATCTGCTGCAGAAATGCCTCTCTCATAGGAGGTCAGCTTTTTGTTCTACTCAAGCCTTCAGCTGATGGGCTTTCTTCTAATAGAAGTCCACCTGCATATGGAAGGCAATCCATTTTACCAAAAGTCCATTACTTTAAATGTAAATCTCCAAAAATTCTCACAGAAACATGTACATATTTAACCAAATATCTGGACACTATGACCCATCCAACTTGAAACAGAAAGTTAGCCATCACAGGTAGAGACAACTAAAATAGTTAACTTAATTTCTCTAGTCTTAATGAAATTAATGTAATTCAATTTCCTGGCTCAATGGTTAAGAATCCACCTGCAACACGGGAGACCTGGGTTCGATTCCTGGGTTGGGAAGATCCCCTAAAGGAGGGCATGTCAACCCACTCCAGTATTCTTGCCTGGAGAATCACCATGGACAGAGGATCCTGGTGGGCTACAGTCCATGGGGTCGCAAAGAGTCAGACATGACTGAGTGATTAAGTACATATTCTTATTCAGGTATCTAGAAAAAAAGAGCCAGATTAAAAAGCAGATAAATGGCTCATTAAGACATCATTTTAATGTATTGTGAAAATTAAAAACTAAGGTTGGGAGACATAAATGACTTTTCTTACCATTTCAGTACAAAAGTTATAGTTTCATGAAGATAAATGTACATAAATATAGATGCATCAGCGAACTTGTGAGAAAAAATAAGCTTTATTCCATCATCCAATTTATTCAAAAAATTGTCAGGCTGTAAGATATTGAAGAAAAATATTTAGATAATTTGACTTTTTAATCCACATTTTGTATTAATATATAATAAACTATCAACTTATAAATAAATGAGTCTCCCTGATGTAGAGAGTCTGTGATAGGCAAAATATTAGCTACTTGAAGATATCTACATTCCTATCCCTGAAACCTTAAAACATGTTGCCTTTCATGGGAAAAGAGACTTTCCAGTTGTAACTGGATGGACTAAATCACTTCAGTAATGTCCAACTCTTTGCAACCCTATGGGCTATAGTCCACCAAGCTCCTCTGTCCATGCAATTCTCCAAGCAAAAATACTGGAGTGGATTGCCATTTCCTCCTCCAAGGAATCTTCCCGGCCCAGAGATTGAACCCGGGTCTCCTGCATCTCCTGCATTGCAGGTGGATTCTTTACCTCTGAGTCACCCCAGTTATGACTAAGTTAAGGATTTTGAGATCAGCAGATTAGTCTTGTAGTCAGTAAACCAGTGTAATCACAAAGGTCTTATACATGAACACAGGAGGAACAAAGTTAGAAAAGATGTGGCAATAGAAGCTGAGGTGAGAAAGAGAGAATTGATGCTTTTGATGTGTGGTGTTGGAGAAGAATTTTGAGAGTCCCTTGGACAGCAAGGAGATCCAACCAGTCCATCCTAAAGGAAATCAGTCCCGAATATTCGTTGGAAGGACTGATGATGAAGCTGAAACTCCCAATACATTGGCCACCTGATGCAAAGAACTGACTCATTTGAAAAGACCCTGATGCTGGGAAAGATTGAATGTGGGAGGAGAAGGGCATGACAGAGGATGAGATGGTTGGATGGCATCACCGACGTGATGGACATGAGTTTGAGTAGGCTCTGGGAGTTGGTGATGGATAGGGAAGCCTGGTGTGCTGCAATCCATGGGATCTCAAAGAGTCAGATATGACTGAGTGACTGAACTGACTGTTCTGGGTCCAGACTTTGAAAATGGAGGAAGATCACAAGCCAAGGAATAAGGAATGTAGGCTTTATCTAGAAACTGGAAAAGGAAAGGAAATAGATTCTTCCACTGAGAGTCCAAAAGGAGCATAGCTTGTTGAAAATTTGATTTTAGGTCTTCAGACCTCCAGAACTATAAGATTAGTGTGTGCTCTTAAGTGCCACAAATTTGTGTAATTTATTACAGCAGAAAATCTTTACCACTTGAGCCACTGGGGAAGCCCTTAGCAGTAGTATTAAACTTAAATAAACCCTTACTGATTTAGAGAGTTATGATTATAATCATATTTAGACAAATGGCATTCTGTAAATTACAAAGCTCTTTTAGTAACCATGGAAAACAATAAGACAATACAAGTTCCATGAGGGAGGACAGATACCATATATTTTGTCTACCATTGTAATCCTTGGGCATAGTACATAAATAACACATACCAGGGTAAAAAGAAATAAATAGTTTGAGAAAGGATGCCCTAATCTTTATGATATTCAATTAATATATTAAATGTCTCTGTGTTAATGTCTTCAACATTTATGAAGGTATATTGCCTCAAACCAAGATCTTTTTCAGACAACACCAGTTTTCTAGTAAACATTTGAAATAAATTAGTATCATGATCATGTTTGGCTTACTGCTCCTTTACATATCAAAATCTGACACTGATACCTTATAGTATTTACGATTGATATTAATTTACCATATCTTTACTGATTATATTCTTCATGGCACTGTTCCACAGAATGAGCTGAAGAAATGTGAATCAATTTTCAGGAACCAAAAAGATAAAGAGAATCCACAGATTTTGCCTTCAAGGATCACAAATCTCCGTATCATTTGAATTAGTAAAAATAAAAAAATAAAAAATAATAAAATAAATATTTTATTATTTTTACTACTTATTAAAAATAAATAAATAAAAATAAATCAGTAAAAAGTTCTGACTTCAAAATAATTCTCCAAAATAATAATAATAATAATAATTCTCCATTTTTCAAGTAAAGCACTTTGAGAAATCAAAACACACAAGCTATTTAAAAAGTCACCAATTTAATACTAAGTTAACAAATACATGTTACCAATTTTTGTATATAATATTTTGACTTCAAATGCATCACTTAGCCTGTAATGGAAAAAATAGAGTATTTATAGAGATCTACCCACTAGCTAATTGAAATAGCAAATGTTTACCTTGTATCAACTTAGAACAGTGCCACTGGTTAAGAGATTAAGATTTACAGAATGTCACTGCTAATGGCTCACGATGGTTGCAGCTGTACCATTGTGGTGGTCCAGGAAGTGTGCTTGGCTAAGGGAGAACTGCATCCGCATGCTTGATGTTAACACTCAGGCCTTTTATAGCTCTAATAAAGTTAACAATTTATGCACTGACATGCCAGAATCTAGAGCCAAGCAAATGAAATCACTGAGGTTGAGTGGCACAAATTCAAGCTGCCTGCCAGAAACATGTGCAGCTGTATTAGAAAAAGGAAGTAGATCCCACTGACACACCTGCTGCAGATGCCTGGCTTGCAAAAATCTGTACTTCCTTCCTCTGTTAGACGCATGCAGCACTTAGTTCATTATTTCTTATACATGTCAAAGGGTGAGATCCAGAGTCGTGACATGTATTTATTCAGTTTATTCAACAAGGGAGGTTACTCACTTTAAATTTGATGTTAGGGATGTGTGGTGTACAATCTTTTTCTCCATCCTACTTATTCAGTAAATTTGAGCTAGGTAGGTAATCAACCTAAATGTGAAGCTAGTAACCACTCCTAACTTTAAGTATCTGGATTGCTTAAAGTTTATTTTTACCTATAGTCAGTGCTACTTCTGAACGTTTTGCCTTATGCTGCCTTGGGAGAGATCAGTCTGTATTATTGCATTGTCATGAGGTCTTACAGCCTAAGAAATGCCTGAGTACCAAAATTGAAGCCATCACACTAGATCCAACCAAGTCAAGCCAATCTCACCACATGTAATGGTGGAGATGGAAACTTGTCATCAAGAAAATGACCTCTTCCTGTGACTTCATCTCTCTATTATCAGGAAGCAGAAGAGTGATATCTATTGGCTTTCTCAGACCTCAACATTTGTTGAGAATTTGGATCAAGAATTAGGCATGTAATAGAAACAGAAATGAATGTTGTTCAAAGTAAGATTTGAACATTATGGATTTGATCACATTTTAATTAAGTCCTATCATGAGCCTCTGATAGATATGTGCTAACTCTGCCAGGAAACAGTATAGGGGATAACACAGGAGAACAATTTACTATTTTCGTCAGATCAGAGTGAATACCTTCTAAAAGATTGTATATTCCCTATTCAGATCTTAGCAAGAAAAAAGCTTTAGTATTTTCAGAATGATGTAGTAATTCAAGTGAGAAAGTGATCATAGATTAAACAAAAAATAGAAAGAAGGAGATTGGGGCAAGAAGCAGGCAAAGCTGAGTTTAACCATAGGTCATGGTATATGATTTGTATGTGCCAAAGAGCTATGTGAGATCATTAAGCCCAACATGTCAGAAAGGGATTCACAACTCTGTATAAAAAATGTCTGAAAAATCTAAAGTATTCTGAAATCTTTATTTCTAAGGATTTCAGATATGCTAGATATACTTATTCCTGTTGTTGAAGCTACTGTAGCCATTCATATGCATTCTTAGTAAATTCATCTTCTTTTCCTCCAAATATTTTGTCCCCTGTAAATGATGAAACAGCCTTCTTTAGAACCGTGTGTCTTTCTCATATTACCCAAAACATATTCTTACAATTAACTAAGTTAATATCTTCATGGCTTCTGAAAAAAAATGGCAGATATTAAGTCAAATATACAAATACCCCAAATATCCCAATATCATATAAAATATTCAGTGGAAAATATTAGTTATCTAATTACCTAGTTATCTCCTTCTAATGAAGGGCTGCTAGTTCTAGCTAGAGTGCAAAAAAGAAGATCACTCTGATGATATTACTAGTGCTTTCATGCTCTTTGCTTTGAAACTTTTACTTAGTAATTTCCTTTTCTAAGTTTAATGAACTTAGTTGTGCAATACAAACAACAGAATATAATAATTTATATTTCAGAGATTGAGAGATTTATTTTACAGGTGAAAATGGGACTAAAGGAAAATAAATATAAAAATTAACTCACAATGACTTTACTAATACCACAACTGAGGGTGGCTCCAGCCTCCTAATATTAGTTTTCAGGTTCCTAATGTAAAATAAAATGTAAATTCTGGTTTGATCTCTCTGAACATGCTTTGCAATTTTAAAATGTTCTTCCTATTTCAAAGAGGACAGTCAAACTGGAAAAAATATCATTTTGAATTGGTTTGATAATAAAATTTTCTTTGTAATTTATTATAATTTTAATTGTGTCTGTTTATAATACAAACTCAATGATTAGGATATATAAGGAGATGTAAATATTTTTAATCAACACACTAGTTAAACTTACCTTTCATTATGGCAATTAAAAAACTTTAATTTCTATACATTTTAATTTATAATAGACACCATAAAATGTTTCCTGTTTTATTCCATATATTGCCCTGCAAAATTACCTTTTATTTAAAAACTTTAGAAATCATTTATTATGCAAACAAACATGGATATATTACAATAAATGAAGAATCTAGAAAAGTAAAATTAATATATAAAAATGTAGTTTGCTAAGGTCTAATTGCATTAAGTTGTTTAAAAAAGAATGTACAGAACTAGTTATTAGGTAAACAAGAAAATATGCTCTAAAATATATTTAGATTGGAACAGTTATTGTTGTTTTAAACTATGTTTTTGTTTAAAACACTAAACAAAAATAGATAAAACTATAACATTTCTAGAAGAGAACATAAGAGAATAACTAAGTAACCTTGGATTTGGCAATGAGATTTTTTCTTCTTCCTGTCAGGTTTTTTTTTTTTTCCCTTTGAGACAAAATTCACATGACATAAAATTAACCACTTTAAAGTGTACAGTTTAGAAGCACTTAGTACATTCACAGTGTTGTACAACTATCATCTCTATCTCGTTCCAAAATATTTTAATCATCCCAAAAGGAAACCCTGTACTGGTTAAGCTGTCACCCCCCATTCACCCACAACCACTCATTTGCTTTAGGTTTCTAATGATTTACCTATTTGGGATATTTCATATAAATGGAATTATGCAATATGTGATCTTTCATAGTTGGCTTCTTTCACTTAGCATGTTTTCAATAATCATCTATGTTGAAGCATATATTTGTACTTCATTCTTTTTTTACTGAATAATATTTTATTCTATAAATATGACACTTTTGTTTATTCATTCATCTGTTAATGGATATTGTGAACAATGCTACTATAAGCATTCATGTATAAGAATTTGCTTCAATATCTATTTTCAGTTCTTTTGAATTTATACTTAGAAGTAAAGTTGCTAGGTCCTATGAAATTCCATGTATAACTTTTCAAGGGATGGGCAAACTATTTCCACAGTGGCAACACCATTTTTCATTTATCATTTTTTTCATTTTTTTCTAATATTATTATTATAGCTCCATAGTGCATGTATGGAATGGTATCTCAATAAATTTTAGGTGAAAGACAAAAACATAATCTATGAAGAAAAAAAAAAAACTGTTAGTTGGGCTTCACTAAAATAAAAACCTCTTCAAAAGACACTGTTAAGAGACTCCATGGCTGATTCATGTCAATGTATGACAAAACCCACTACAATATTGTAAAGTAATTAGCCTCCAACTAATAAAAATAAATGAGACCAAAAAAAAAGAGAAAGACTGGAAAAAACACCTTTGCCAAACACAGATCAGATTGTGGACTATTATCCAAACTAAACAAAGAACTCTAAAAACTCAACAGTAAAAAAACAGACAATCCATTTTTTTTTTAATGGAAAATATCTGAACAGACACCTCATCAAACAAGATATGCAGAATGACAAATAAGCCTATGACAAATGAAGTTCAACATTATTTATAATTAGAAAGTTTCAAGTTAAAACAACAAGATCCCATTACATACCTATTAGAATGGTTAAAATACAAAAAAAAAACAAAAAAAAACCTGATGGTAGTAGTTGATGGTGAAGTTGTGAAACAAGAGAAATTCTTATTCATTCTTGATTGGAATACAAAATATATGTCCACTCTGGAGGAGAGTTTGGTAGTTTCTTACAAACATAATCTTACTATGTGATCCAGCAATCACACTTCTGAATATTTGAACTGTTCTAAAATGTATGTACACCCAAAACCCTGTAACTTATACTTACAGCTGCCTCGTTCACAGTAGCCAAACCTAGAGGGAGCCAAATGTCCTTTAACAGGTGAATGGATTAAAAAAAAAACAAAAACTGTGGTATAGCCATACAATGGACAGTTTTTCATCAGCAAAAAAATTGAGCTATCAAGCCACAAAATGGCATGAATGGATCTGAAATGCATATTGCTAAGTGACAGAAGTCAGTCTGCAAAAGGGTGTGTGTGTATACATATATATATATATATGTTTTCAATTATATGACACTCTAGAAAAGGCAAAACTATAGGATAAAAAAAATCAGTGATGTTGAGCATTCAAAGCAAGGGCATGAAATGTGAATATGGAAGACACAATGAATTTTTTCAGTGTGGTAATATATTTATAATATATAAAAAGGTTTCAGTATGATGAAACTATTCTGTATGGTAGTATCATATAACACAATGGTGTTATATGATATTGTCCATTTGTCAAAATTCACAGAACTTTACAAAGTAAACTTTAATAAATGCAATCAAAAATATTTAGGAGGTTGGATAAATCCCAGAAAAAACTCAGAGTGTGACAAAGCAATGTAACTGTATTACAAATATATGAAAAAACTTTACTGAAGGGAATGGGGAGAGAAGGCACTGACCTGAGTAACTGCAGATGAATGGGATCTGTGAGACTAAAGGTGAAAGGAATTACACACAAGTACTGTTCTTTAGTTGATGAAGTTTTTTCAATGGGAAATGGTAACAATTTTGATCTTGCTGTATATGCATACTGGAATTCAAACAAGTAACTATCAATAGATGGCAGATGGTGGGAGCTAGTTTACTAATTGTACAAATGAGAACTTACAAATAAAGAAAGGGAAGAGGGAAGAATCATCCGTATATAGTAATGGATTACTTTATACATTAGTATGAATTCCTATTTATTGTTTTTCAGTTGCTCAGTCGTGTCTGACTCTCTGTGGACCCATGGCTTGCAGCTCCCAGGCTTCCCTGTCCTATACTATCTTC
Organism: Cervus elaphus; assembly: GCF_910594005.1. Lineage (NCBI taxonomy): Eukaryota > Metazoa > Chordata > Mammalia > Artiodactyla > Cervidae > Cervus > Cervus elaphus. Next base: position 69,481,932 of record NC_057825.1, on the reverse strand, counting down.
CAGAACTTGCTCAATCTCATGTCCATTGAGTCAATGATGCCATCCAACCATCTCATCCTCTGTCATCCCTTCTTCACTTGCCCTCAATCTTTCTCAGCATCAGGGTCTTTTCCAATAAGTCAGCTCTTCACATCAGGTAGCCAAGGTATTAGAGTTTCAGCTTCAGCATCAGTCCTTCCAACGGATATTCAGGGTTGATTTCTTTAGGATTGACTGTTTTGATCTCCTTGCAGTCTAAGGGACTCTCAAGAGTCTTCTCCAGCACCACAATTTGAAAACATTGATTCTTCAGCACTCTTTCTTTATAGTCCTACTCTCACATCCATCCATAACTACTGAAAAAACCATAGCCTTGACTATACAGACCTTTGTTGGCAAAGTGATGTCTCTGCTTTTTAATATGATGTCTAGGTTTGTCATAACTTTTCTTCTAAGTAGTGTCTTTTAATTTTGTGGATGCAGTCACCATTCACAGTGATTTTGGAGCCCAAGAAAATAAAATCTATCACTGTTTCCACTTATTCCCGAACTATTTCCCATGAAATGATGGGACCAGATGCCATGATCTTTGTTTTTTGAATGTTGAGTTTTAACCAGCTTTTTCACCCTCCTTTTTCACCTTTATCAAAAGGCTTCTTATATACAGATAGTTGCATATAAAAATCTCTATGAATATATATGTATATTCAGGGGCTAGTACACACACATACATTTCCTTACTTTGTCTGTGAAAATGAACTAACAGCAGTGAAATCCCAGCAAAAACAAAGACATCCAGCATCCAGTGTTTGACTTTTACAACCATTCTCCAATTAAAGAAAACAATTCCTTGGAGAAATGACTGATACTAAGACAGGGATACTAAGGTATAATATGAGTGTCGAAGATATTGCAGTGTTAGAAAGTAAGAAAATGCTCAAAAATAATAATAAAACACATCAATGAGTGAAAGTCAAAAGGACACAGGAGCTATCTGAAAGAATTTTCAATGGACGAAATCAGAAAAACTTGAAAGAACAATAAATAAAATAGTACTGGAGTATTTGGATTGTATGCCAAGGCATAAAACAAATATCCAGGATTCCATATTGATGTAAACCAATAATTGAATAAATCAATAGATAAATCTGAGAGAAGAGACAAATATACTTTGTGGAAGTATTCCAAATAATTTCTGAAACTACTATAACCTAAAGGAAGAAGAGTATGACTTCCCAGTCCTTAAAGATGTTCTAGGCATTGCAACCTCCTTCTAAAGAATATAGTATAGAACACATGCATGCATGGGAACAGGAGTAAAAAGAGAGTAACCATATGATGGAAACACATGAAAAGCACTGCTTCATAAGATGGGCAAGGTCAAAATTAGCAGTGAAAATCATTTATGCACCCTTGCATGCATCCTAAGTTGCTTCAGTCATGTCCAACTCGTTGGACCCTGTGCGACCCTGCACACTGTAGCCTGCTGTAGGCAAGAATACTGGAGTGGCTTGCCTCGCCCTCCCCCAGGGAATCTTCCAGACCCAGGGATGAACCTGTGTTTTTTATGTCTACCTGCATGGACAGGTGGGTTCTATATCATGAATGACACCTGGGAAGCCCACTCAGTATATCCTCTTAATATGAACATGGCACTTTGTCATTTTGGCCTTCCTCTCAGAAACTGGTAACCTCAAGTCTATTTATGAGGAAAACATCAGGCAAATTCAAATAGAGGGCCATTATATAGAATGTCTAACCAGTAGTTCTCAAAACAGTCAAGGTCATCAAAAACAAAAGTGAGAAACTGTGACAGCCTTGAGGAGTCTAAAGAAACGTGGCAACTAAACATAAATGTCAGAAAAAGAGCATTAAGTAAAACAGAGGAAACCTGAATCAAGTATGGATTTATTTAATGATAATGTACCAATTCATTCACTAATTGTAAAGAAGCTGTCATTTTTAAGTAAACTGATTTAAATTCACAAAAGATCAGTGTGTTCTTTACTAGTTTGTAAAAGTAAATATATTCTTACCTCCCATGGAGATAATGTCCCAGGCTTGCCTTATTGATAGAGATTAATTTTTATAAGGGACTGAAGAAAGGTTTTTTTGATGGTGTATTTTTAATTAATCAATTTATTTTAATTGGAGGATAGCTGCTTTACAATATTGTGATGGTTTTGCCTTACATTAACCAGCATGAGTCAGTCACAGGTATTCCATTTTTTCCCCAAGGCAGAAGACCACAAAAAGAAAACTCATCTTAAAATGTCTACGTAAACCAGACTGTTTCTTACTTTGGGAAAATACTTTTAATGATTTGATTTTCATTCATGAAAAACTTCTTAAGCCATTCTGTCATAACATTTAAATCTGAGTCTGTATGAAATGGATTCATGGGTTTATTTCAAAATCAAAAGTATAGAATAACTGATGTTTTGAGTTTATAGTGTTGCTTCTACTTTCTTTATCCCCTTACATAAATTCTAGTTTTATGAAGCTTCACATGTAAATTGAGTAAATTTAAAAAAATATATTAAAAAACATGTCCATTTCAACAATTACTGATGATTTCCATTATTGTTGATTCTTTGCTATTATTCTAATGTTTTTGTATTTTCAAAATTTGTTTTTTATTGATGTATCCTGCATCAACAGCACATCAATAAATCACTCTTTTTTTGCATGTAATATTTTTTATGTTTCTTTTGTTTTTTGTGTATGTAATATTTTTTAGAGGCAGGAAAAAGTTTGCAGCAAACAATATAATAGTATAAAATAATGTGATGACAAATGTGCTCAACACAGAATTTAATAAATTGCAAGCACATAAAAGTGGAGATAATTAACCTCTCATTGAATAAATAAATGCAGAAAAATCCATTTTTGCACGAGAGAGTGGCTACAGAATGATTTATTTTCAATTCCAGTTTACCCAAGAGTAGACCAAACTATATAATATATACAGATTCACACATGCAAACTGTTATTTTAATGATAAATGATGCCATATCAAAAAGGCAGAATTATGCTGTAAAGAACTGCAGTTAGTTAAAATTCGTCTACCTCTTCTAAGGCATAAAATTAATTGACTTAAATATCAATGTTTTAAGTTTCAAAGTACTAAAGTTATGGATATGTCAGAAGAAATTTTGTTATGCTTTTAAGTTGTTTGATCTTTTTGAAGAAGCAGAGAAAGAAAAGAGTAAGTAACTTGAATGTACCTACAAAATTAATGTAGTTCATATTTTGAAACAAAGACATCCTAATACAGCAATTGAATTTTGAAATAGGTTTCTAGTGTAATTTACCACTTATTCATTATGTTTACTTAATGCACAATATTCAACATCTCAACATCTGTGTTGTTTCATCCCAAGACTAAGTGTTAATTTCTATGCTTGACTCTGTAGTCTAACTTTCTGACATACCATAGATTTGGAATTGAGGAAAGCCTCATGTGGGAATGTTTTATCAATTCTTTGAGGCTGCTGTATTTAATCTTGAGTGCTAGGATAAAGTGCCTGCTGAGATGAATCAGTGCAATAACACTGATGCCATCTGAAAGCGTGGCAGTGAATATGTTCATTTTTCATAAACAAAATAAAATTACATTGAAATAAAAATTTGCAAGTGATTTAGCATTCCTACCAAGTCAGACTAGATCCACTCACATTCTTTATAACCCTTTTTTATAGTGTCCATTGTTTTCTTCTGCTCTCTTTCTCCATAGACAAGGTAGAAAAATTCTGCCTTAACCTGTGTATTATATTCAGTATCCCTCCAGAGAGGTGAATTTATAAGTAAAGAGGATTCACAGGAGCCAAAATATATCAAATATCTAGTTTTTATTTTCCTTTCAGCCCAGGGATTATTTTCACAACTAATATAAACTGATGTAGTACTGCTATTTCTTTTTTCTTTTTTTTTTTTTTTAGTAGTGCTATTTCAAAGAGATTGTACGTCTTTTTTCTAAGACCCTTAAAGATCGGAAGCTAATTCCTGTCATGAAAAAGATATGGCTAAGAATGTTCTTCATCGAGTCTTTGACAAGTTTGAATTTTTTAATGTTAAATATACTACTGTATTTTCACACAGAAATTATTAAATTTCACATGCAAAATACAAAAAGTATTCAAGTCATTCAAGAAAAGATGAATATGAAGGAGAACAGCATCCAGGATAACCCCTAGTTTAAAGAAAAAATAAATTTACTGTCATGTGTTAAAAATGTGTGTTTTATATAATTTCACCAGTGTTATGAAGTGAAAACACCTCTCAAAAACACACATTTCTAAAGTCCTTTACATATTCTAAGCAGTTGATAGTCTGTATCTTTGAGTAAAGAAATAAGGATGAAGAATGAGTTTTCCCACAACTATTCATTCTAAGAGTTTTATTTGATGCAAAAGACCTCACTTTAAATATAGATATCCTAAAGAAGTCACATCACTACTGGTCAGCAATCTGTGTGATCACATTGATGAATCATTTGTTTTCCACTGAGATTCAAGCAGCAGCACTGAGGGAAGGGCAAGCTTGATGACTGAGTTAGAGGAAATGGTGCAAGAGGGGAAAACCTAAACTTGAAAGGAGGCTGTTATGGGAGACCAAAGTCATAAATAGATGCTTGATGTCTGGCACATAGCATGAGGATACTGGCTGCCTAGAGATTAAGGAAGTGAGGATGTCAGAAAGTGAATAACCTGAATACAGGTACAGTAAACCTCAAACACTTATTTTGTTACTTCTGCAAATACAACTAGTCAGTTAGAGCCACTCTCCAAGTATCATTGATCATGTATCCATATCAATAAAAATATAGCAAAAATTGACCTAACATACTAAATTTATGTATAACTATCTATATCTATATCTATCTATCTATATATTTATATATATATAACTTTACTAATATGTCATTTGTTTTCTAAAACATACTCAAAAATAGAAAACTTAAAGGATGATATAAATTTAAAAGTGTGTCTCTTAACATTTTCTATCCATTCCTTAGTGTATCTATTTGCTTATGCCCTAGTGAGTAATTTGGGATCCACTGTCATATGGGATGGCTAAGGAGCCAAACAAACAAGAGTTTAAAATCCTGTCTTTGACTCTTTTTAGTGGTCGTGTGCTTGAAAAGTTACATAAGTTCTTTCAGCTTATTTTTAAGTTATTTTTGATGAAGGGAGGATAATAATAGTACTTAAGTAGTAGTAGAGCTGAAAGATTAAATGCAAGCTGCTTAACACACTTTTTTCTCAAGGCAAGTGCCCAGTGAAGGATATATATTATTATTGCTATAGGTCAACAAGAGTCCTGTATGCCTCTGAAACCTCTCTGAAACATTGGTAATGATAGTAAATGTGCATAAAAGAATATAGTTTCAGGAACAGAGTTCACCTTCACCTTTTCCAAACGAGACACACACACCACCACCACCACCACCACAAGATTTTAACAGAAGAAAGAAAAAGCAAGTCCTGTCAGATTACCTATTGTATTTTTCTAACTCATATTATCAAAGATGAAACCAATGTAACTTATTTGCATTGTTTTACTGCTTAGTATATTATGTTAAGTTCTTTTTTTCTGTTAATTTATTGTTTGCTACCAGTTCCTGTGGAACCCTTAGGACACACTTCAAAATGGAATATTTTTCATCCTTATTAAAATATTTTAATGAATTCATATCCTGAAAGTACTTGGTGATGACCAGGAGCACTATCTTATACAATGAAAAGGAGAAGTTCTTACAGGATATGACATTGTGACAAATAAGCAACAGAAATGATACCCTGGGTCACATATTTTAAAAGAGAGGATCATAACATAAAGAAATATGACAACTGGTAAATTAATGCCCATTACTCAAAAAATTATTTTCTTTATCTCCTGTATTTATATACAAACTCATAAAACTTATTTTTTAAAATATATTTTTATTTTGTTTTAAGGAAGAATGTTGCCCTTTCAGTATCTCTCTCCAGAGTCTATTTTTAATTAACATCAAATATTATGTTTGCTAAGTTTATATTATGAACACAAACTTGTATTCCACTTACCCTGTGTAGTTAGTTAAGTTGCTCAGTTGTGTCCGACTCTCTGCAACCCCATGGACTGTAGCCCACCAGGCTCCTCTGTCCATGGGATTCTCCAGGCAAGAATACTGGAGTGGGTTGCCATTTCCTTCTCCAGGAGATCTTCCCGACCCCGAGATCGAACCCAGGTCTCCCACATTGCAAGCAGATGCTTTAACCTCTGAGCCACCATCAGTTCAGTTCCGTTCAGTCGCTCAGTCATGTCCGACTCTTTACGACCCCATGAATCGCAGCACGCCAGGCCTCCCTGTCCATCACCAACTCCCGGAGTTGACTCAAACTCATGCCCATCGAGTCGGTGATGCCATCCAGCCATCTCATCCTCTGTCATCCCCTTCTCCTTCTGCCCCCAATCCCTCCCAGCATCAGGGTCTTTTCCAATGAATCAATGCTTCGCATGAGGTGGCCAAAGTACTGGAGTTTCAGCTTCAGCATCAGTCCTTCTAATGAACACCCAGGACTGATCTCCTTTAGGATGGACTGGTTGGATCTCCTTGCAGTTCAAGGGACTCTCAAGAGTCTTCTCCAACACCACAGTTCAAAAGCATCAATTTTTTGGCGCTCAGCTTTCTTCACAGTCCAACTCTCACATCCACACATGACCACTGGAAAAACCATAGCCTTGACCAGATGGACCTTTGTTGGCAAAGTAATGTCTCTGCTTTTTAATATGCTATCTAGGTTGGTCATAACTTTCCTTCCAAGGAGTAAGCATCTTTTAATTTCATGGCTGCAGTCACCATCTGCAGTGATTTTGGAGCCCCCAAAAATAAAGTCTGACACTGTTTCCACTGTCTCCCCATCTATTGGGCCACCATAGAACTCCATAAAAAAAGTAAAGGTTTTATAGAGGGATTACATTACTCTCTTACTGCTACCCCATAATCCAAATGTGCCCAAGATCACCCTTCACAGAGAAAACAACAGGCAATCATGAGAAAGCCACTTCTAGTTTCCTCAAGGAAGGACATTTCCCCATAAGATCGCTTCTAATTTTTCTCTGCTGGCACTTTTGGGACACCCAGGGATCAGCCCCACATGGTTTTCCTCTTCAATCTAATTTCCCCCAGAGGCAGCTGTCCCATCTGGTCTTGCTTCGCAGTCTGTGACTGGTAGTCTCAGGTTTTATGGTAATGGGATTAGTTTCTGGGTTGTCTGTAGCCAATTATTCTGACTCAGAGTCCTTCCTGGTGGTACATGCCTTGTTCAGCCAAGATGGATGCCAGCAAGAAGGATTCTGGGAGGTGGTTGGACACATGGTGTCACCTTTTGACCTTTCCTGAACTCTCTGGGTTGGTGGTGGCTTATTAGTTCTGTGTTCCTTATCAGGACCTCCCGTCATAAAACAACTCATGCAAATTGTTACTATGGTGCCTGGCCAGGATGGGTGATTTCAGTCAGTGTGCTTCCCCGAACATTACTAAAACCCATACTCTCCAATGTTAGCCATGTAAAAAGTGGTAAATTAATGCCCATTACTCAAAAAATTATCTGACTTTTCTATTTTTCAAAAATTAGGGATAAAGTGTGATGTTTTAGCAGCTTCAGGTGTAGTGAGATTGATGGTGCCCTGGAGGCAACAGAGGATACAGTAGAACATGGGGCTATAAACTCAAGCCAATGGAAGTTCATGTGATCACAAGCAGTTAAGAAGGCCAAAGCAAACATCAAGATTTCAAACATACCACACTTCCTAGAACTCTTGCATGGATTTTTTGTTCCTAGAAGAACTGGTGAGTCAAATTTAGATCAAACACAAGAAATAAGACCAAGTGAAAGAAAGAGAAACAGAATATAGAAAAATAATGCACAGTAAGAACTTGGTAATGAGAAATTAGTGGCACCTATTACTGGCATCAGAGAATTAGTGTATTATGTTGGAGTGGATCACCAAAAAGGTTGACAACAACATTAGCATAATGACCATTTCAATGGTGACCGTCAGTACACCCACCAACACTAATACTTACTGAATAATTACTATATGTCAAGCAGTAGGTTAAGAAGTTTAATCCATTAACACATTCAATTCTCATAACACTGTTGAAGATAGGTACTTAATCCCTAGCCATTACTGATCAAGGATTTCTTCAATTATCCACAAGACAGAGCAGGTCTAGCTGAAAATCAGAAATGGTATTAAACGTGCAAGTAGAAGCTAGATGGCCACTATTTTAAAGGTTACAGAATTATAAAGAAGACTCATTACAGTCATTGACCTTTGTACACTGCTAGGTAGAGCCCTTGTGAATCATAGGACTATACCTCCTAAAGTGAGGAGAGACCTCCTGTGATCTGCTGACTTATTCTCTGATCCTTACACATTATCTCCATTTCGTAGAGAAAGAATCTGAGTCATAGAGAGATTAAGTGATTTGTTGAAGATCATACAATTACAATGGTAGAAAACTGTAAAATAACTCCTTATTAAGTCTTTGAAATCTTTTCATAACCCTTTGAGAAACAACTGTTTGAAAAGCCAAATTAATCTTTCCTAGAATGCCCACTATTGATAGGCTTTCTCTTTCCCTCAGGGGAGTTCAGACACTTGGAGTTTGCTGCTTAAAATAACTACCTCCTACCTTCTAATCTCCACCCACCCTCTTCAGCATGATGACTACTAGGTTCCATTTGCAGACCGGGTTGCCCTGTGAGTTGCTAACTCCTGCTGCTTTCCTCTAGAAGCCTCTCTGTGAGCTGAAATCTCCATCGACACAATTTCACTGCTCATAAATTCCATGCAGCAAAGAGAGCACAAAAGATGCCAGTTTATCCATTTTTTCTGTATCTGGGAAACATGCGGAGTCAAAATTGGTGGTTTGCCGGTTCTCCCTGCTAGGATAATTTGGGGTGATATTGCAACTAAATGTTATATTTAAACTATGCTACTCACACTGTGCATTTTAAAGACCATATTACAAAGTGCATTACCTTTCCAACATATCTGAGGGTATGAGTAAATTTCAAAGCAGAATAGCTTCCATGAATAGGAAATTATCTCACTCTTAATTTCACATTGCTATTCAAAGACAGATAAAGAAATTCCATTTGTCTTATTTCTGCTTTGATATGATTTTCACTGACAGTGAAAGTGTTCAATTGCTTTGATTTGTTTAAAAGATTAATTGCATTGTGTTGTCTCTTTTGTACTCAAGTATAAACATGTGAATACTCTCTCTCTAAATCCCTGAAATGTATAACCTTGAACTGTTTTTCTGATTCTGTCCTTTTCCTGTAAAACCAAATGACTCATCAAGTTCTGGATATCTTCCTGCATGAATAGGACTCGGTTTTCTCCTGTGTAGTATTGTTATTTTTTCCATTTGCTCAACAAAATTATAAACCCAAGACCAAATCTTGGCTCTTCTTACTATAAGTCTGTCTTCTCCAGTTACCCAAAGCAAAAATGCCAGAATTATCAAGCACTTAATAAATATATAGCAATGGTTGCTACTTTCATCCTCTTGTTTCACTATTTTTAATAATCTGTTTTCTGTTACTCATTGTGTCAAATTCAAATCCATTAGCCTCCTAAGTAGTAAGTGGCAGCTTCTCAAACTATCATAGTCCATGTGATCTTGCCTGGATATATGTCAGGCAGTTTATTTATGCTTGTTTGTTGTCTACTTTGAATAACTAGTTCTTAGCCTTTGGTTGTGCCATATCTTTCCTGATTTAGAAAAGTCCCCAACATGGCAGACATTACCAGTCTCTCTGTTATACAGTACCCCTCTTTTCCTGACATACAGATATTTGTACATTTCTGCCCCTTATAGTTAAGTGGGACCATGTGACTAGTCAGAAAAACTATTATAGATTTGGACAAAATTTTGGATGGAAGCATTTAACAGCAAGTGCTGCATCCTGCAGCTTTGTTGTTCCTATTCCATGGTGATCATGGAACCATGCAAAAGGAACACCTTCATCCATCTGAAATAGTAAGTTCTCATCAGGCACATGTTGGGTAGAGAGCATAAGTTAGTTATAAAGCTCTAGTGTTTTACGCTACTAAAATTTGATAATTATTCTTGATTGCAACATATCTAGCCTCTTCTGAATTTTACATGCATCACTCAGTCATTTATAATTTTATCTATTTATTTATTTTTGTCTGTGCTGGGTCTTCTGTGTAGGCTTTCTCTAGTTGCAGCCGACAGGGACTACTCTTTGCTGCAGTGCATGGGTTTCTCATTGTGGTGGCTTCTCTTGCAGAGCATGGGCTCTAGGCTGCAAGGGCTTCAGTAGTTGTGGCGCATGGGGTAAATAGTTGTGGTTTCCAAGCTTTAGAGGATAGTCTCAATAGTTGTAGTGCACGGGTTTAGCAACCCTCCTGAACCGGGAATTGAACCCATGTCTCTTGCTTTGGCAGGCAGATTCCTTACCACTGAACTGCAGGGAAGTCCACTCAGCCATTTAAAATGTGTCCACAAGATTCAAAACTAGAAAGTGTTTCTTTGCTGCTTGCTATTCCTTCATTGCCTTTCAGTAATTTATATTTATCTTTTCTTTCATAATTTTGAATCTATTCATTGATTCAATCAGTCCTGCAATGACTATTTATTGTGTGCCTGCTCAACTGGCTATTATGTCATTTACCAAAAAAGCACATTAACAGAATATTGTGATTAATATTTAAAGCATGACTATGGGCAATAATTAGCTACATTTCAAACAAATTCAAGAATTCACTTTTGTTCCAAATTTATATCTGTCTTGTATGCATATTATATATTACTTTTGAGGACTTTCTTGAATCAGATTTGCACCCTGCTTCATTTTTTCTATCTCTTCCAGTTCCAGGAATACCAGTAATAACAAGGATGTTTGATATTTTTTCTTCCACTATGGGACACATCAAGATTCCCCAAATGTATATAGAAATTAAAGAAATAAGTTATTTTAATCAACTCAAAACTTTCTGTTATATAGTGTTGGGGGAGTGTGTAATTTCCTCGGTTCTGTCTTGCCACAGCAAAAATTTGAAGTGACAGACAGACCAGTGTTATAGCTCCATTTTATTGGCAAGCAAAGGAAAATACATCCTCGAGACCTGAGGGCCAGAGGACCCAAAAGAGTGGAGAGAAGAGAAGCCCTGATTCTTCTAGGCTTCCTTCTTTTATACACTTGTCTCCTACCCCCTGAGCCTGCCCTATGGAAATTGGGCTAGCCAGGAGAGCTGTTTGTTTTACCCGAGGTCCTCACTCCAGTCTGCAGACCTTCTTTTTTTATTTCCGCAGGCTTTTCCTGTCTTTGTCTTTTAGCCACCGCCATTTTGGACTCCTTTTTCCTTTTTAACTACCTGACATATAATTTTTTTTCTTTTTTAATCCAAATATCAATATCAAATATCAATGTGTCAATAACAGTGGAAGTCAATACAATGGAAGTGGCAAATTATGGAGAATCATCAGTTGTTCTCCCTCTAAACTTAACAAGGGTAACTATTATGCTAATTTATAGCCTGGAGAAACGTCAACAACCTCAGATATGCAGATGTTTCCACTCTATGCAGAAAGCAAAGAGGAACTAAACAGCCTCTTGATAGGGGTAAAAGAGGACAGTAAAACCGCTGGCTTAAAACTCAGCTTTCCTTTGTTGTGCAAAAGCTTTTAAGTTTAATTAGGCCCCATTTGTTTGTTTGTGCTTTTATTTCCAATATTCTGGGAGGTGGGTCATAGAGGATCCTGCTGTGATTTATGTCTGAGAGTGTTTTGCCTATGTTCTCCTCTAGGAGTTTTATAGTTTCTGGTCTTACATTTAGATCTTTAATCCATTTTGAGTTTATTTTTGTGTATGGTGTTAGAAAGTGTTCTAGTTTCATTCTTTTACAAGTGGTTGACCAGTTTTCCCAGCCACACTTGTTAAAGAAGTTGTCTTTTCTCCATTGTATATCCTTGCCTCCTTTGTCGAAGATAAGGTGTCCATAGGTTTGTGGATTTATCTCTGGGCTTTCTATTCTGTTCCATTGATCCATATTCCTGTCTTTGTGCCAGTACCATACTGTCTTGATGACTGTGGCTTTGTAGTAGAGCCTGAAGTCAGGCAGGTTGATTCCTCCAGTTCCATTCTTCTTTCTCAAGATTACTTTGGCTATTCGAGGTTTTTTTGTATTTCCATACAAATTGTGAAATTATTTGTTCTAGTTCTGTGAAAAATACCGTTGGTAGCTTGACAGGGATTGCATTGAATCTATAGATTGCTTTGGGTAGTATAGTCGTTTTGACAATATTTTGCTTTTGCACAACAAAGGAAACTATAAGCAAGGTGTAAAGACAGCCCTCAGATTCGGAGAAAATAATAGCAAACGAAGCTACAGACAAAGGATTAATCTCAAAAATATACAAGCAACTCCTGCAGCTCAATTCCAGAAAAATAAATGACCCAATCAAAAAATGGGCCAAAGAACTAAACAGACATTTCTCCAAAGAAGACATACAGATGGCTAACAAACACATGAAAAGATGCTCAACATCAGAGAAATGCAAATCAAAACCACAATGAGGTACCATTTCATGCCAGCCAGGATGGCTGCTATCCAAAAGTCTACAAGCAATAAATGCTGGAGAGGGTGTGGAGAAAAGGGAACCCTCTTACACTGTTGGTGGGAATGCAAATTAGTACAGTCGCTATGTAGAACAGTGTGGAGATTCCTTAAAAAACTGGAAATAGAACTGCCATATGACCCAGCAATCCCACTTCTGGGCATACACACTGAGGAAGCCAGATCTGAAAGAGACACGTGCACCCCAATATTCATCGCAGCACTGTTTATAATAGCCAGGACATGGAAGCAACCTAGATGTCCATCAGCAGATGAATGGATAAGGAAGCTGTGGTACATATACACCATGGAATATTACTCAGCCATTAAAAAGAATTCATTTGAATCAGTCCTAATGAGATGGATGAAACTGGAGCCCATTATACAGAGTGAATTAAGCCAGAAAGATAAAGACCAATACAGTATACTAACGCATATATATGGAATTTAGAAAGATGGTAACGATAAGCCTATATGCAAAACAGAAAAAGAGACACAGATGTACAGAATAGACTTTTGAACTCTGTGGGAGAAGGCAAGGGTGGGATGTTTCAAGAGAACAACATCGAAACATGTATATTATCTATGGTGAAACAGATCACCAGCCCAGGTTGGATGCATGAGACAAGTGCTCGGGCCTGGTGCACTGGGAAGACCCAGAGGGATAGGGTGGAGAGGTAGGTGGGAGGGGAGATCGGGATGGGGAATACATGTAAATCCATGGCTGATTCATGTCAGTGTATGACAAAAACCACTACAATATTGTAATTAGCCTCCAACTTATAAAAATAAATGAAAGAAAAACCAAAAAACTCAGCTTTCAAAAAAACTAAAAGCATGGTATCCAGTCCCATCACTTCACGGCAGATAGATGGGGAAGAGTGACAGATTTTATTTTCTTGGGCTCCAAAATCATTGCCAGTGGTGACTGCAGCCACGAAATTAAAAGATGCTTGCTCCTTGGAAGAAAAGCTATGACAAACATAGATAGTACATTAAAAAGCAGAGGCCTCACTTTGCCAACAAAAGTCCATCTAGTCAAAGCTATGATTTTTCCTATAGTTATGTACAGATGAGAGAGTTGAACCATAAAGAAGGCTGCACAATAAAGAATTGATGCTTTCAAACTGTGGTGCTAGAGAAAACTCTTGAGAATTCCTTGGACAGCAAGCAAATCCAACCAGTCAATCCAAAGGAAATCAACCCTGAATATTCATTGGAAGGATTGATGCTAAAGCTGGACCTCCAATACTTTGGCCACCTGATGTGAAGAGATGACTCATTGGAAAAGATCCTGATGCTGGGAAAGACTGAAGGCAGGAGGAGAAGGGGATGATAGAGGATGAGATGGTTGGATGGCATCACCGACTCCATGGACATGAGTTTGAGCAAATTGCAGGAGATAATGAAGGACAGGGAAGCCTGGCGTGCTGCAGTTCATGGAATGGCAAATATTCATACACGACTTAGTGACTGCATAGCAACAGCAGAGTAAAGTAATGTTAGCATGAAAACCAAAAGATATTTAGCTAAACCAAAAGTCTTTTATTTAAATTATAGATATTTGTTTGCGATTACTAATATGAGCAGTGATAGCTTACAGGGAACAATGTCGGATTCGTGATCTCTGAAGATTTAGCTTTGGGACCAGGGACCAGTCTTGATCATTCAAGAGCTTTTGTGTAGCAGAATTTTATTAAAGTGTAAAAGGGACAGAGAAAGCTTCTGACATAGACCTCAGAAGGGGGATGGAGAGTGTCCCCCTGGCTAGTCTAAGCAAGGGAGTTATATACTTTTTAAATTAGTTATTGCAGTAAATCAAAAGAAGGTCTCAAAGTTGTAAACATTTTACCAGACCCACTCCCACAATTTACATTCTAAGATAATAGGATTAGTCAGAAGGTTTTTAAGAAGTTGAAACTATCCTCAAGCAGAAGACATTGTTATATAATCCTTAGTACAGAGTTTAAACTGAGTTGTTTATTGTGTAATTATCAGTTCTGGGCTTAAAGCAAAAAGCCTTTTATGTGACCAACACTAAGGAATGTAGAGAAAAAAAAAAGACCTTTGTCCTTTTTCCTTCTCCTTGAGAATTCCATACCTCTATCTCCTCCTTGAGAGCCTCAGGCCCATTTCTCATCCTCTGGGACCCCAGACTTCTTATCAACCTGCCTAGGAATTGGCTCTCTCAGTAGAAAGTAGAGCACTAACAAATGTTTCTTAATTACGCTCCATCCTGAGTTCTGCCCTTTTGCAATTAATTTTAATATTAAAAAAAAAAAGTAGAGCTAGAATACTTAATTCTAAAGAATTTCATGCAAAACTTGAAAATTTGATAAATCTATTATATTTAAATTATTAATGATATTAATGACATCATTCAAGATGTTCTTATTCTAATTTTTCCTGCACTTGATAAAGTATTCTCAGAGAAATGTTAATATGTCTCACTATGATTATATGATTTTTTTCTTTCCCTTGTATTTCTTCTGATTTTTGCTTTATGTATCTTTGTTTCTTTGTTTATCTTTGTTTCTTTCTTTATGTATCTTTGTTTCTTTGCTGTGCCTAATGGTCTTTGATGTCTATCTTCTTTGTGAACTGTACCTTTTATCAATGAAAACAATTATTTTTGTTTCATTTAAAAATAAATTTAAAAAGAAAAAAATGAAAATTTGAATGAATTTCTAAATATAAATGTATTCTTAAATATGTTATCAATAATAGTCTGATATGTTTGCCCTGGACACTAAAATGTATTCAACTTAATAATTTTGGTAAATATTAAGTAACACCAATGAAAAGGTTAGATATAAGGTATATTTCGTATGCTTCAGTCTTGGTTTAATTTTTTGGTCAGTTTCTATAATCAGAAATATACTTATTTTAGTGCTTCCACTGTATTCTATATGGGATTTGCCTATCTACCTACAAAGCTAAATACAATATATAGAAGCAAGTATAAGCATATGTCATTTGGTATTGGAGAATAAGCTCTGCTTAAAATTATAAAAGCTGAATATAAATTTGAAAAAATATATACTTCTTTGTGATAAGTAAAATGTAAATTTTTACTTAACTGGTGCCTTGAATAAAGAATTAGTCCGCAATGACACTGGCATTAGGAATCTTTTAGCATTTTTCTCTTTAACCCTCTTGGGAAGAAGACAGGACAAAGAGTTTAAAGATAAGTTACAATAACTTTAAATATCAGGGCATTATTAGTTGTGACAATAACACATGTACATAGGTCTTGAAAGGTACGTGTACACACATACATACACAAACACACACTCAGACTCAACCTACCACTTCAACTAAACTTAGATGCACATATGTGCATGTATAGTGAAAGTCACACAGAGTACAGAGGGGCAACAGAGTAAAGTTTCCAGGATCCAGAGGTTTAGGACTCAACTCCTAACTACTAAAATCTAAAGGTAGATCCTGACAAACTGCTCACACTTCTCTCTAAGCCATAATTTATTAATTTGCAAAATAAGGAATTGGGAGATTTGCTGGCTCATTTCATAACAGAAACTCTCCAATGACCCACATATTTTCAACTTTTATCTTTATTTTCCCCTGAATACCTCTTATAATAAGCAGAATGAAATGTCAGTAACCCAGCTCTTAAAATTAATGGTTGTTTTCCATCTGCAAATGGAACAGAGGCGTTTGTTATATATGATTACATTTGTCAAGAAATACCAGATAAAAAGCAAAAGGTAGATAAAGGGAAAAAAAAATGTATATATGTATTTATATATGTGTGTATATACATAAAGAAATCAGAGCATGTTTGAAGAGAAAAGCACTTTAGAGATAAAGATTTTGGATTGAGAGATATCTTTATAAATTTATAATCTGGAGCTGAATTTTTTTCCTATAGCCTTTCAATGACAATCTGAGCTTTGCCTGAATAGAGGGCCATCACTAGAGAACACAGAAATTTTAGGACTTTTGCAGATTTTATAGAGTAGGTCTTTTTTTTTTTTTTTTTCTGTCAAAGGCCAGAGGGTAAATATTTTCTCTATGTCAAATACTCAATTCTTCCATTGCAGACAAAGTAACAGTAGATAATACATATTAATTGATGTGTCTTTGTTGCAGTACACTATGGACATTGAAATTTTGATTTTGTATAGTTTCACATTTCATGAAATATTGTTCTTCTTTGGATTTTTCCAACCATTTAAAATGTAAGTACCATTCTTAGCTCATAAACTGTAACAAAGTAAGCATGACAGATTAGGTTCTTGGACTTAGAGTTCACTGACCCCTGGGCTAAAGATGCAACATTTGAGACATGAAAGGATTCAAACGTAGTGTCAATTTCTCTCTCAAGACAATAGATTCAAAGTCTGTGTGAAATAGGAGGCACAGTTTTTAGCTGGAACATTCTGAAAAACCGAGAAGACTTTGCCAAAGTGTGAGATAGAATCTGGATGGTCCCGAGAAGCAGTCCTGGTGAGTCCATTAAACTCTAAATTGAAAACTTTAAAATCATTAGACTGAGCCTTCCTAAAACGGTAACCCTTCCTCCACTAAACTTCATCCAAGATAGGATTAAATTAATTTCCCTGCCACTCTACTGGGGCTTCCGTGGTGGCTCAGCCTGCAACATGGGAGACCTGAGCTCAATCCCTGGGCTGGGAAGATCCCCTGGAGAAGGAAATGGCTATACCTGCAAAAGAAAATGGTGTGCTCTCTCTCAGGAAAGGCTGCATAACCTAGAGTCTCTGCATTATTTTTTAGTACAACATGGCTAGAAACAAAATAAAACAGCCAAAAGACAAACAAAGAAACAAACAAAAGACTATACTAGACATAACAAGAGTAAGGAAATCGAGATAAAAATCAAGAGAATCTTTACATCATCCCTACAGACCCACCCACAGATGATCTAATAAATTTAACTGATAAAGATTATGAAATAATTATGATTAAAATATTCAAGTAAAGAGATAAAAAATAGAGAACTATTTAAGAAAAAATTAAATCTTTCTGGTCAGATTTTGGCATTAGGGTTTGAAGATCTCATAAAATGACCACTGTATACACACACACATACAAGCACATCCCACAGTCTGGACTATTGTTTTGTTTTATTTCTTTTTTCAGTATTTGAAATAATATTTTTGGTGAAGCAATCTTCTTTCTGAGGAGAATTTAAATAGTATACTGTGTTTTTCTTGATAGTTGTAGCACTATTCATATTTCTTTTACTTATTGTGTCAATCAGAATATACATTTCAAGGATTTTTTTCTTCTCAAAAATTGTTAAATGTGTTGGTGTTAAGGTTACTAATATAGTTTCATTTTCATATATGTAGAGTCCAGAGTGATATCACTTTTTATCTGAATTTGGTAACTTGTAAATTGTTCCTTTTTTCCTTGGTAGGTCTTTCCTTGGTAGGTAACAATTTATTAGAATCATCCATGTTTTCAAAGAACCACCTCTTGTGTTAATGTATTCTGTATATTTTTATCTTTCATTGAGTTCTCTTTTCTTAATTATTTTCTTTTATTTACTTTGAATGCTTTGTTATACATTTCCAAGTATCTTGGAATAGATGCTTAGATCATTGTTTTTCAGTTTTTATTCTCTTCTAATATATGTACTTAAGGCTATAAATTCCCCTGTAAGCTTTGTTTTCAGTATTTTCCACAAAGGTTTATGTGCTGTGTCTTCATTTTCTTTCTGTTTAAAATATATTCTATTTTCTATTGTAATTTTTTCTTTGACCCATAAGTTGTTTGAAAGTATGTTGCTTAATTTTTAACAATTGGAGACTTTCTAATTATCATTTTTGTTATTTTTTTTGCTACAGTCAGAAAATATTCTAAATTCTGTTTAAGTATACTTTGCAATCTCAACCATTGATTTTGTTAAGATACACTTTATGATCCAAAACATTTATAAAATATGTAGTTACTTATGAAATAAACATGCTTCTGTCTCTCTTGGATAGATTTTTTTACATGGCTGTTATACATAGTTTTAATTATGCTTTTTATATTTTCTCTACCCTTATTGCTTTTTTGCTTGCTTGTATAAGGTTTGTAGGATATGTGATTTAATACCTCTCACAATGATTATAGATGTGACTACTTTTTTCATTTCCTTTATTTATGTCAAATATTGCTTATCTCTATTATACTAGCTGAGACACATGTTTATGATCATCACCATATCTACCTGAATGGTTGACCTCTTATTATTATGAAATATCCATGTTTATCTCTAGTAGTTCTGACACTAATATCTATGTTATCTGATGTTAGTATAGTTGTGCCCATTTTCTTTGATCACTGTTTTCATAGTAAATTTTTAAAAAACTTCATTTTCAAACATTTGGCATACTCATATTTAAAATGAATTTGAGAAACAGCGTGCACTTTTTTTAAAATCCAGTTCACAAAAATAATATATGTAAAAATATATGTATTTGGACTTCCCTGGTAGCTCAGCTGATAAAGAATCTGCCTGCAATGTGGGAGACCCACCCGTTCAATTCCTGAGTCGGGAAGATCTTCTGGAGAAGGGACAGGCTACCCATGCCAGTATTCTTGGGCTTCTGTGTGGTGACTCAGCTGATAAAGAATCAGTCTGCAATGCGGAAGGCTTTGACCCCTTTGACCCAGGTTTGACCCCTGGGTCACAAAGAGTTGGACATGACTGAGTGACTTTCACTTTCATATGCATTTTAATTTATACCTACTGCGTTTTTTGTCTTTTTTTTTTTTTTCTCTCTTTTTGTATTTTTCTATGTTATGAATTAATTAAGTATACATTATTAAGGGTTACCTGGTGCCTCAGTGGTAAAGAACCCAACTGTCAATGCAGGAGATGGAGGATTGCAGGTTCAATCCCTGAGTTGGAAAGATTCCCTGAAGAAAGAAAAGCAACCCACTCCAGTGTTCTTGCCTGAGAAATCCCATGGACAGAGGAGCCTGGTGGGCTACAGTCCATGGGGTCACAAATAGTCAGACACGACTTTGCGACCAAACAATGACAGCAATATTGTTATCCCATTTTTCTTTTGCTAATTTTACATTAAAATTCATTAAGCAGTTAAATCTTTTAATATTTTAGAGACTAAAATCATATACAATTTAATAGTTTTAAAATGTCTCTGAAACTACTAAAAAATTGGAACACTATTCCAGTTACTTCTTACCACAGTTTGCATAGTTAACATTTTTATACATAAGTGTTTTATCCATAAGCATTATAATTATTGTGTTTATGATAGTCTTTCCTTATGTTAACTCATATTTGTTCTACCCATTGGTTTCATTCTTTCCTCTATTTCTGTGTTTATATTCCTTTTGTCTGAATAAACTCCCTCTGTGTATCTATTAGTGAAGGTCTGCTGCTGATGCGTCCTCTCAGGATTTTGTTTGTTTCTTTGTTTAGTTTAGTTTTGCTTTTTTAATTTTTGCTTATTCATTTTTGGCTGTACTGGATCTTTTTTGCTATGTGGGCTCTTCTATAGCTGCAGCAACTGGGGCTACTGTCTAGTTGCAGTACAAGTGTTGCTCATTGTGGTGGTTTCTCTTGTAGAATATGAGCTCTAGAGCATGCAGGCTTCAGTAGTTGTGGCACATGGACTCAGCGGTTATGGCTCCCAGGTTCTAGAGCACAGGCTCAGTAGCTGTAGCACACAGGCTTAGCTGCTCTGAGGCATGTGGGATCTTCCCCAGTCAGGGATCAAACCTGTATCTTCATTAGCTGGCAGATTCTTTACCACTGAGCCACCAGGGACGTCTCTGTTTGTTTTAGTTGTGATCTGAAAAAGTTTTTATTCATTTCACAAGGCTATTGTTTCAGCATAAAATTCTAAGTTGGCAATTATTTCATTTTTATAGAGTTCTTCTTCCACTGTTTTCTGAATTCTGTGATTTTTGGCTGTCAGTCTTTTGATTATTCTTGGAGGGTAATGTTTTTTTCTTTTTAAGAAGGTTTTGAGTATGCTTTTGTTTTGTTTCCAATAATTTTGCTACACTATGCCTTTCTGTAGGGTTTTCATTTGCTTGTAGTTGGAGTTTCTATAGCTTTCTGAATCCATTAACTGGTATATTTATTTTGCTAGTATTATTTCCTAAAATATGGTTGATGCACCATGTCTTCCTTTTCTTCTTCTTTCTCAAACTGCAGTTATATCTGTAATAGTCTATTTCTCTATCTCTAGTAGTCTTTTATATATTTTCTCTTACCTATTTTGCTTCAGTTTAGGAAATATCCACTGATATGTCTTTCAGTTTATTAATCCTGTCTTTTGCTGTGTCTAACACACAATTTAAATCCATATAATGAGTTCTTAATTTCATAAGTTGCATTTTTCAATTCCATGGACTTTGTTTTATATAAATTCAAAATCTCTGATACAGTTGTCTGTGTTTTAATCTGTTTTCTACATCTTCACTTTCTATTTTTGTGACATTAATTCTTTGTCATCTAACTCTGCTATCAATGAGTATGTTTGTGTTTATTTTTTAGCTTATTTTTTGGTCACGTGGTATTATCTTGGTACTTATGTAAATTTTATTGTACAATAGACATTGTATATAAACACTACAAAGCTTTATTTTTTTTTTCATTTATTTTTATTAGTTGGAGGCTAATTACTTTATAATATTGTAGTGGTTTCTGCCAAACATTGACATGAATCAGCCATGGGTTTACATGTGTTCCCCATCCCCCCTCCCGCCTCCCTCCCCATCCCATCCCTCTGGGTCTTCCCAGTGCACCAGCCCTGAGCACTTGTCTCATGCATCCAACCTGGGCTGGTGGTCTGTTTCACCCTTGATAGTATACTTGTTTCAATGCTATTCTCTCAGAACATCTCACCCTCGCCTTCTCCCACAGAGTCCCAAAGTCTGTTCTGTACATCTGTGTCTCTTTTCCTGTTTTGCATATTGGGTTATCATTACCATTTTTTTAAATTCCATATATATGCGTTAGTATACTGTATTGGTCTTTATCTTTCTGGCTTACTTCACTCGGTTAATGGGCTCCAGTTTCATCCATCTCATTAGGACTGATTCAAATGAATTCTTTTTAATGGCTGAGTAATGGTCCATAAACACTACAAAGCTTTAAATGATGGTATTTGCTAAAGCCACAGAATTTAGAAACGATTAGTATTACTAAAAAAAAATCTACATTTAAAAAAAAGAAATAATTTAAATTCTGTATTTCACACTTACCACCATGAAAAAGTAAGTTAAAATTTTCAGTGTTGATAACCAATGGAGCCTTTCCACAAGGTTAATGAGTATTTGGGTTGAAGACCTTAGGAAAAAGAAGGAACTAGTGACCAGAATCTGGAAATTAATCATATAATTGGCCAGTGATTCACAGTATCATAGTCTATCATAGATCTGGGCTTGAATATGTGTAAAGGAGGATATGGTAACTAGTTTATTCTATAGATTATTCCATTTCATCTAGTAACATATCTTAATATGACCTCAGTATCAGTGTTTTCATACTGAATATTCATTTTATTTGAAGCAATAATCAAATGGATATTTTATTTGGATGACAGCTTTAACATCAGATAAATGGAATTACATAAATTCAGTGCAGGCTGATTATTAGAGAAATCCCCAATTACAAAGAAAATATTAACTAACAAGTGAATTAGAAACCTGGAAATAAACAATCTATACTCATTGGGGAAGAAATTATTAGTATGAGACAATGTCTTTTTTCCTCTTATTCCTTGTGATGGAGGGAGGCCTTGTGTGTACTACTGTTTAATGGGTGATAAACAGAATGAATATGAGCCACTTGTGCATTGAGGGAACAGAACTTCCACGCACAGTTCTCTGCCATAGCAAATGCATAGGCCATGGATATGAAATAGCTCATTAATAGGATGATGGCACCCTAGGGATTTCAATATCATTCTGTGTACATGTAGAGGATGGTTATGTTAGAAAATCATGTAGAAATTCAGCAGGCTTTCTAGGAATAAGAAACTGTTGTTGACGTCAGTTCACAGATATTTTAGAGTTATTTGTTGCCACAGGACAAATTAATCTATTCTAACTAATATAGAAGGGCTTCCCAGGTGACACTAGTGGTGAAGAATCTTTCTGCCAATGGAGGAGACTTGAGAGATGCAAGTTTGATTCCTGGGCCTGAAAGATTTACTGGAGGAGGCAGGGCAACCCACTCCAGTATTCTTGACTTGGAAAATCCCATGGACAGAGGAACCTGTTGAGCTACGTACAGTCCAAAAGGTCGCAAAGAGTTGGACATAACTGAAGCGACTTAGGGGCTTCCCAAGTGGCACTGGTGGTAAAGAACCCGCCTACCAAGCAGGAGATGTAGGAGACCTGGATTCGATCCCCCTGTAGGAAAGGTCCCCTGGAGGAGGAAATGGCCACCCACTAAAGTATTCTTTCCTGGAGAAGCCCATGGAGAGAGGAGCCTGATGAGTTACAGTCCATAGGGTCGCAAAGAGTTGGACACAACTGAAGCGACTTAGCACACACGCAACTAATATAGCAACTTGTATTCTATAAAATGTCACTGAAACTAACGAAACTATGTGATATTGGGAGTAATAGTGTCTAGGCCTTCTCTGGAGAATCAGATACCAGAATAACAATCACTTCAGTTCAGTTCAGTTCAGTCACTCAGTTGTGCCTGACTCTTTGTAACCCCATGACTGCAGCACTCCAGGCCTCCCTGTCCGTCACCAACTTCTGGAGTCCACCCAAACACATGTCAATTGAGTAGGTGATGCTGTCCAACCACCTCATCCTCTGTCGTCCCCTTCTCCTCCTGCCCTCCATCTTTCCCAGCATCAGAGTCTTTTCAAATGAATCAGCTCTTTGCATCCTCTAATGAACACTCAGGACTGATCTCCTTTAGGATGGACTGGTTGGATCTCCTTATAGTCCAAGGGACTCTCAAGAGTCTTCTCCAACACCACAGTTCAAAAGCATCAATTCTTTGGCACCCAGCCTTCTTTATAGTCCAGCTCTCACATCCATACATGACCACTGGAAAAATCATAGCCTTGACTAGATGGACCTTTGTTGGCAAAGTAATGTCTCTGCTTTTTAATATGCTATCTAGGTTGGTCATAACTTTCCTTAAAAGGAGTAAGCATCTTAGTTTCATGGCTGCAATCACCATCTAAAGTGATTTTGGAGCCCAGAAAAATAAAGTCAACCACTGTGTCCAGTGTTTCCCCATTTATTTGCCATGAAGTGATGGGACCAGATACCATGATCTTAGTTTTCTGAATGTTGATCTTTAAGTCAACTTTTTCACTCTCCTCTTTCACTTTCATCAAGAGGCTCTTTAGTTCTTCTTCACTTTCTGCCATAAGGGTGGTGTCATCTGCATATCTGAGGTTATTGATATTTCTCCCAGCAATCTTGATTCCAGCTTTTGCTTCATCCAGTCCAGCGTTTCTCATGATGAACTCTGCAAATAAGTTAAATAAGCAGTGTGACAATATACAGCCTTGATGTACTCCTTTTCCTATTTGGAACCAGTCTGTTGTTCCATGTCCAGTTCTAACTGATGCTTCCTGACCTGCATATAGGTTTCTCAAGAGACAAGTCAGGTGGTCTGATATGCCCATCTCTTGAAGAATTTTCCACAGTTTATTGTGATCCACACAGTCAAAGGTTTTGGCATAGTCAACAAAGCAGAAATAGATGTTTTTCTGGAACTCTCTTGCTTGTTCTATGATTCAGTGGATGTTGGCAATTTGATCTCTTGTTTCTCTGCCTTTTCTAAAATCAGCTTGAACATCTGGAAGTTCATGGTTCATGTATTGTTGAAGCCTGGCTTGGAGAATTTTAAGGATTACTTTACTAGCGTGTGAGATGAATGCAATTATGCAATAGTTTGAGCATTCTTTGGCATAGCCTATCTTTGGGATTGGAATGAAAACTGACCTTTTCCAGTCCTGTGGTCACTGCTGAGTTTTCCAAATTTGCTGGCATATTGAGTGCAGCACTTTCACAGCGTTATCTTTCAGGATTTGAATTAGCTCAACTGGAATTCCATCACCTCCACTCGCTTTGTTCGTAGTGATGCTTCCTAAGGCCCACTTGACTTCACATTCCAGGATGTCTGACTCTAGGTGAGTGATCACACCATCGTGATTATCTGGGTCTAGAGATCTCTAGTCTTTCCCATTCTATTGTTCTCCTATTTCTTTGTACTGACCATTGAGGAAGACTTTCTTATCTCTCCTTGCTATTCTTTGGAACTCTGCATTCAAATGCTGAGGGGAGCTACCCCGCTTCCCAGGTAAGGAGCAGTGACTGCGCTTTGCTGGAGCAGCTGTGAAGAGAGACGCCACCTCCAAGGTAAGAGAAATCCAAGTAAGATGGTAGGCACTGAGAGAGGGGATCAGAGGGTAGACAAACTTAAACTATAATCACCGACAACTAGCCAGTCTGATCACATGGACCCTGGCCTTCTCTAACTCAGTGAAACTAAGCCATGCCATGTGGGGCCACCCAAGACTGCAGGGCCATGGTGGAGAGGTCTGACAGAATGTGGTCCACTGGAGAAGGGAATGGCAAACCACTTCAGTATTCTTGTCTTGAGAACCCCATGAACAGTTTGAAAAGGCAAAAAGATAGGAAACTGAAAGAGGAACTCCCCAGGTCAGTAGGTGCCCAATATGCTACTGGAGGTCAGTGGAGAAATAACTCCAGAAAGAATGAAGGGACTGAGCCAAAGCAAAAACAACACCCAGTTGTGAATGGGACCAGTGATGGAAGCAGGGTTCAATGCTGTAAAGAGCAACACTGCATAGGATCCTGGAATGTTAGGTCCGTGAATCAAGGCAAATTGGAAGTGGTCAAACAGGAGATGATAAGAGTGAACATCGACATTCTAGGAATCAGTGAACTGAGATGGACTGGAATGGGTGACTTTAGCTCAGATGACCATTATATCTACTACTGTGGGCAGGAATCCCTTAGAAGAAATGGAGTAGCCATCATAGTCAACAAAAGAGTCCGAAATGCAGTACGTTGATGCAGTCTCAAAAACGACAGAATGATCTCTGTTCGTTTCCAAGGCAAACCATTCAATATCACGGTAATCCAAGTCAATGCCCTGGCCAGTAACACTGAGGAAGCTGAAGTTGAACAGTTCTATGAAGACCTACAAGACCTTCTAGAACTAACACCCAAAAAAAGATGTCCTTTTCATTATAGGGGAGTGGAATACAAAAGTAGAAAGTCAAGAAACACCTGGAATAACAGGCAAATTTGACCTTGGAGTACAGAATGAAGCAGGGCAAAGGCCAATAGAGTTCTTCCAAGAGAACACACTGGTCATAGCAACACCCTCTTCCAACAACACAAGAGAAGACTCTACACATGGACATCACCAGATGGTCAACACCAAAATCAGATTGATTATACTCTTTGCAGCCAAAGATGGAGAAACTCTATACAGTCAGCAAAAACAAGACCAGGAGCTGACTGTGGCTCAGATCATGAACTCCTTATTGCTAAATTCAGACTGAAATTGAAGAAAGTGGAGAAAACTACTAGACCATTTAGGTATGACCTAAATCAAATCCCTTATGACTATACAGTAGAAGTGAGAAATAGATTTAAGGGACTAGATCTGATAGACAGAGTGCCTGTTGAACTATGGATGGAGGTTCATGACATTGTATAGGAGACAGGAATCAAGACCATCCCCAAGAAAAAGAAATGGAAAAAAGCAAACTGGCTGTCAGAGTAGGCCTTACAAATAGCTGTGAAAAGAAGGAAAGTGTAAAGCAAAGGAGAAAAGGAAAGATATACCCATTAGAATGCACAGAATAACATTACTGAGACTAATTTCACATCTCACTATACTTCTTAATTGTTCTCTCTCTCTCTCTAAAGTCAGAGGTCTTGCAACTGAGTAATCCCTTTATGAGACAGGTTAACCTAATAGTATCATGTGTTGAGGAGCTTCCCTGGTAGCTCAGCTGGTAAAGAATTTGCCTGCAATGTAGGAGACCCCAGTTCAATTCTTGGGTTGGGAAGATCTCCTGGAGCAGGGCATGGCAACCCACTCCAGTGTTCTTGCCTGGAGAATCCCTATGGACAGAGAAGCATGGTGGGCTACAGTCCGTGGGGTTGCAAAGAGCCAGAAACAACTAGGTCACTAAGCACCGCATGGCACATTGTCTTCAGACAGCTCACTGAGCTTCTTGGATAAATACCTTTTCAGTGACTGAAAAATCATGTTGAATAATTTGGCTTTGACTCTCAGTTAAATTTTTACTCTTAGCCCATCCATATTATAGTGGATTGCATTTGTGATAATTAAGTGTATACATGATATTGGCTTCTATATTATATACAGAGAAATCAATACAAGGGTTATCCTTCATAACTATAGGTAAAAATTACATAGAGGAGGTTCAATAATGCAATTGCCCAAACCCAAAGTTTCAAATTTAATTTTAGGGGTTAAGTCAATTCAAAGAAAGGCAATGCCAAAAAATGCTCAAACTACTGCAAAATTGCACTCATCTCACATGCTAGCAAAGTAATGATCAAAATTCTTCAAGCCAGCTATCAACAGTATGTGAACTGTGAAATTCAAGATATTCAAGCTGGATTTAGGAAAGGCAGAGGAACCAGAGATTAAATTGCCAACATCCATTGGATCATAGAACAAGCAAGAGAATTGCAAAAAAAAAAAAATCTACTTCTGCTTAATGGATACCCTAAAACCTTTGACTGTGTGGATCTCAACAAACTGTGGAACATTCTTAAAGAGATAGGAACACCAGACCACGTGACCTTCCTCCTGAGAAATCTATATGCAGGTCAAGAAGCAGCAGTTAGAACTTGACATGAAACAACAAACTGGTTCCAAATTGGGGAAGGAGTACATGAAGTCTGTATATGGTCACCCTGCTTATTTAACTTATATGCAGAGTACACCATGAGAGACACTGGACTGGATGAAGCACAAGCTGATATCAAGATTGCCAGAAGAAATATCAGTAACCTCAGATATGCAGATGACACCACACTTATGGCAGAAAGTGAAGAAGAACTAAAGAGCTTCTTGATGAAAGTAAAAGAGGAGAGTGAAAAACTAGCATAAAACTCAACATTCAGAAAACTAAGGCCATGGCATCCGGTCCCATCACTTCATGGCAAATAAATGGGGAAATAATGGAAAGAACAACTTTAATTTTCAGGGCTCCAAAATCACTGCAGATGGTGATTGCAGCCATGAAATTAAAAGACATTTGCTCCTTGGAAGAAAAGTTATGACCAACCTAGACAGCATATTAAAAAGCAGAGACATTACTTTGCCAACAAAAGTCCATCTAGTCAAAGCTATGGTTTTTCCAGTAGTCATGTATGTATGTGAGAGTTGGACTATAAAGAAAGATGAGCTCCAAAGAATTGATGCTTTTGAACTGTGGTGTTGGAGAAGACTCTTGAGAGTCCCTTGGACTGCAAGGAGATCCAACCAGTCCATCCTAAAGGAAATCAGTCCTGAATATTCATTGGAAGGACTGATGCTGAAGCTGAAACTCCATTACTTTGGCCACCTGATGTGAAGTGCTGACTCATTTGAAAAGACCTTGATGATGGGAAAGATTGAAAGTGGGAGACGAAGGGGACAGCAGAGAATGAGATGGTTGGATGGCATTACTGATCAATGGACATGAATTTGAGTAAGCTCTGCAAGTTGGTGATGGACAGGGAAGCCTAGTGTGCTGCAGTCCATTGGGTCGCAAGAGTCAGACACGACTGAGTTTCTGTACTGAACTGAACTGATGTCAATTCAAAGTTTTAATAGCTCTCCATATGATTCTAATATTGGTCAAAACATTTACCAGTGAGCTACTAAAGAGCTTCACTGCAGCCTCCCCAGTTCTAGGCTCTCTCAGTCATATGCCACTGTTGTCAGATTTAGAATGTTTAATGGAATTTATAAACTCCTGAGATGTGTCATGAATGGATATTAACATTATTGAATGCTTTTTTCTGCCTATACTTAGCTCATCTTGTTATTTTTCTTCTTTATTCCACTAATATGGTGAGATAATTGTTTGATTTTTAAATGTTAATAATTACTGAAATTCAGTACTGAAAGGAACCCCACTCCATTGTGATTAATTAACATTCAATATATTATATTTTTCACTAGTGAGTTAATGAGGGTTTTTTGTCTGTGTTCAGGAGTAATAATGGTCTGTAGATTTGTTTTCTTGTGCAATCTTTGTCTGATTCAATATCAGAGTATCTTAGAAAATGCACTGGGAAGTATATTTCCCTTCTTCCCTGGAAGAGTTTGCACAAGTTGGTATTATTTCTTCTTTAACAGATGTCATTTGTTAGGAAAGACACCAGCCCCTGTTTTATTTATGAGAGTGTTTTTAACTATGGATTTTATTTCTTTAATAGATATAGAACTATTCAGATACTCTTTCATAAATGATTTTAGTAACTATTTATTAAAGAAGTTGTGTAAACCCTGTAAGATTTACAATTTATGGTTCTTCATAAAATTATTTTATTATACTGTAATTTTTGCATCATCTGTGGTGATAGCTCCTCTTTCATTGCTGATATTTGTCATTGTGTCTTCTGTTTATTCTTATTAATCTGATTCAAATTTTGTCAATTTTATTCATCTATTGCAATCTGCTTTCAGTATCATTGGCTTTTTTCTATTTAAAAGTTTTTCTCATTCACTTCTATATTCATATTTATTATTTCCTTCCTTCTACTAGTTCAGGTTTAATTTTCCCATTTTTTGGATTCTTAAGATAGAAATTTAGATAATCTATTATGGATCTTTATTCATCTTTACTTGTTAAAATAGCTTATTATGATTCACATAAGACACAATTCATCCATTTAAACTATAGGAGTCAGTAGACTTCATTCTATTCACAGAGTTGTACATACATGACAACAATTCATATTAAAACATTTTACTACCACAAAAGAGGCAGTAGCTCTTATTACTTCCACAAGTAGTAGTTCTTACTACTACAAGTACCATCACCCTCCAGACCTAGGTAATGGTTAAGCTACTTTCTGTCTCTATAGATTTGCATATTCTGGATATTTCTTATAGGTGGATGATATAATATCTGGTCCTTTAGAGTGGATTATTTAACTTAATATTTTAAGTTGAATGGTGGCTTCCCAAAAGATATGTATATGCAGAGCCTGGAAATATGACATTGTAAGGGAAAAAGTCTTGCATATGTAATTATGTTTAGGATCTCAAGATGAGATCACCTCAATTAGGGTGGAACCTAAGTCCCTAATGACAAGTGCCTTATAAAAGATCAGAGGAAAATAAACATAGAGACAGAGATTGAAGTGATGCTTCTACAGGCTAAAAATCACCTAGAATTGATGGCAGTCACTCAGTTCAGTTCAATCTCTTAGTCATGTCTGACTCTGCGACTCCATGGACTGCAGCGTGCCAGACTTCCTTGTCCATCACCAACTCCTGGTGCCTACTCAAACTCATGTCCTCAAGTCAGTGATGCCACCAACCATCTCATCCTCTGTCTTCCCCTTCTACTCCTGCCTTCAGTCTTTCTCAGGAGGCAGGCCAGATGGTCTGATATTCCCATCTCTCTAAGAATTTTCCACAGTTTGTTGTGATCCACACAGTCAAAGGCTTTGGCATAGTCAATGAAACAGAAGTTTTTCTGGAATTTTCTTGCTTTCTCAATGATCCAGCTGATGTTGGTAATTTGATCTCTGGTTCCTCTGCCTTGTCTAAATCCAGCTTGAACATCTGGAAGTTCTCGACTCACATACTGTTGAAGCCTAGATTGGAGAATTTTGAGCATTACTTTGCTAGTGTGTGAAATGAGGGCAATTGTGTGATAGTTTGAGCATTCTTTGTCGTTGCATTTCTTTGGGAATGGAATGAAAGCTGTTTATTTTCCGGTCCTGTGGCCACTGCTGAGTTTTCAATATTTGCTGGCATTTTGAGTATAGCACTTTCACAGCATCATCTTTTAGGACTTGAAATAGCTCAACTGGAATTCCTTCACCTCCACTAGGTTTGTTCCTAGTGATGCCTCCTAAGGCCCACTTGACTTCACACTCCAGGATGTCTGGCTCTAGGTGGGTGATCACACCATCGTGGTTATCTGGGTCATCAAGATCTTTTTTGTATAGTTCTGTGTAATCTTGCCACCAAGAGAATATCTTACTATCTTCTGCTTCTGTTAGGTCCACACTGTTTCTGCCCTTTATTGTGCCCATCTTTGCATGAAATATTCCCTTTGTATCTCTAGTTTTCTTGAAGAGATCTCTTTCCCATCTCTTTCCCAATAGTCTTTCCCATTCTATTGTTTTCCTCTATTTCTTTGCATTGATCACTTAGGAAGGCTTTCTTATCTCTTCTTGCTATTCTTTGGCAGCCACTAGTCCAATATTCTTGCCTGGAGAATCCCAGGGATGGGAGCCTGGTGGGCTGCTGTCTATGGGGTCACACAGAGTCGGACACGACTGACATGACTTAGCAGCAGCAGCAGAATGTAGGAAATAACTATGGTATGAATTCTCACTCAGAATATCCAGGAAGAACGAGTCTTTACAACGTCTTGATTTAAGACTAGTGGTCTTGAGATCTAAAGAGAAAATTTTTAGCAGTTTTAAACCAGCCAATTCTTGATAACTTTTTATAGCAGCATAAAGAAAGTCACACACTTAGCATAATATTTTCAAGATTCATCCACTTTGTAACATGTGTTAGTACTTCATTTCTTTTTATTGCTACATAATATTCAGTTGCAAAGATATGCCACATTTTATTCATCAGTGAATGGGCATTTACTTTGTTTTCTCTTTTTGCTGTTATTTAAAAAAAAAAAAAAAAAACACTGCTATCAACCTGTGTAAAAGTTTTGTAAAGATATATCTTCTCAATTATCTTGGGCATATGTGTAAGAGTGGAATTGCTGGATTATATAGTAACATTATATTTAACCACTTGAGGATTATTGGACATTTTTCTAAAGCAGCAACACCATATTGTGTTCTACCAGCAGTGTAAGACATATCTGATTTCTCAACATTCTTGCTAATATTTGTTATCATTTGTTTTTGTGGTCATAATTATACTATGGGGTATGAAGTTATCTTAACTGTGGTGTTGATTTCATTGAAGGCTAATGATGCTGAGCATCTTTTCAAGTATTTTTGGCAGTTTGTATATCTTATTTGGAGAAATGTCTATTTAGATTTTGGGGCAGCTTTAGATGTGCACATAGAGAAAGGTCTTCCCAGGTGAATTTTCTCAGTTTTTCTTTGAAAAACCTTTATTTCATCCCTATTTTGAATCACATTTTAGCTTCACATAGAATTATATTTTGGCTTTATTCCCCTTGAATGTCTTTAAAAGTGTTTTTCAATTATCTTCTGGTGTACAAAATCTCTTTTTTTTTTCCTTATGTGATGTATATTTTCCTTTCAATATCTTTTATTTTCTTTTTATCACGATGTTCATCTATTTCATTATTGTGTGTATTTCTGTGGTTTTCTTTATGTATGTCCATTGAGACTCATTGAGATCTTGGATCTCTGGGTTTATAGTTCTCACACAAATTTGAAAAACACCTGGTAATTTTGCCCTCAAATGTTTTTCTACTCCTCATATCATCTTGAGACCCCCATTTACACAGATAGCAAACTGCTTGACACTTAATTTTTCTAGTGGGTCTAATTTGCTTTTAATTTAAACTAGCTGCTTAAGATTTAAAATATTGTTTTATCTAGATGCTCCTTCAGTTTTTTCTTATGTCTGGCATTTATCTCATCATGTTCATATTGCCTTAAATAGCTGAATTTTGCTATAATTACTATTATAACATATTTGTTAACCCCATCATCACTGTGATGCTTGGTTTCATTGAACAATTTTTCTTGTTTCTATGGATCATTTTTCTGCTTCCTCAAATAGTGAGTATATTTTTTGAAGATGCTGGATGTTTAGAATTTTATTTTGGTATGTATCTGGATGTTATTGACTTCATTTTTAAGAATGCGGAGCTTTATGCTGGCAGGCAGTATGAAATTTACTGTGTTTTTAAGGTCTGTGAACTCTGTGAAGGCAGTTTTAGGGACGGCTTTACTCTAGGGTTAAGCTCCATTACAGAGGGTGTTTTCCTTCTTTGGTCTGAATTGCATTTCCATAGTGATAAACAACTCTGCAGTCTAGCTGATGGAAAATGGAAAGCCTTCCAACTCTGTGAGTCACCAATGAAGCATAGAGTTCCCTGGTCACTCCTTATCCACCCTCGTTGAGTTTCACGACGGACATTTTAGTACTCAGCAAGTGCTCAGGGGACCCTTTTGTAGATTTCTAGGGTTCTTGGTATACTCCTAACATTGTTCTACAACTTCAGGCCTCCTCAGATACACTAAACGTTGATCACCATTCCAAAACTCAGTGAGGCCATTCGTTACTCTGAGATGCCCTTCCTCATCAGATATCTAGAAAGTGCTTCTCATATTAAAGGTCAGATTAAAATAAAGACTCACTTTGTTTCCTTTTTTCCCCAACACCACAAAATAGTACTATATATTGTCCAGTATTTGGAATTATTTATAGAGTTTTCTAGATATTTTGGTAGGAAGGACCTTGTACATGTGTACCCTTCACTATTAGTGATAAAATTGCTTTTTAATATACAAAAATATGAAAGATTTCAGGTTAGTTTTCCTTAAATTTCTCCAATTCAATCAGAAAAGTGTATCTACAATGGCACAGTCTTTCTGCTTTTCAAAGAGGGTAACATTTTACTCTTTGTCCTCGCAATTCCTTTGTATATTCTAGGAATCTAATCCTTTCAAAAGCTTACAGAGTGTCATTAAACATTTCTTTCCACTATTTTTTTTTTCTCTTTGGCCTCTGGATTTTTTTCTTAAGTGTATAAGTACAATTTTTTTAAAAAGGTTTAGCAGATTATGCTGTGTTTATACTAATTTTTTTCTTTAGCCAAAATACCCTGACATAATACTCAGTGCTGCTCTGTGCTTAGTCACTCAGTTGTTTCTGACTCTGGCTCTTTGTGACCCCATGGTCTGTAGCCAGCCAGACTCCTCTGTCCATGGGAATTCTCCAGGCAAGAATACTAGAGTAGGGTGACATGCCTTCCTCCAGGGGATCTTCCCCACCCAAAAATCGAACCGGGGTCTCCTGCATTGCAGGTGGATTCTTTACCAGCTAAGCTACCAGTGAAGCCTGACAGAGTACTCTGCTATAGTTCAGTTCTCATTTAGTTCCACCTGATGGTATTCTACTTTCTACTTATTATCCCAGAGTGAAAGTCACTCAGTTGTGTCTGACTCTTTGTGACTCCGTGGGCTCCATGGAATTCTTCAGGTCAGAATACTGGAGTGGGTAGCTTCTCGCTTCTCCAAGGGATCTTCCCAACCTAGTGATCAAACCCAGGTCTCCCCATTGCAGGGGGATATTTTTTACCAGCCGAACCACCAGGGAAGCCCGTTATCCCAGAAAATGACTACAGATAAGGTTACTAAATTCCAAATAAAATGATAAGTGCTTATTTCTCATACTACTTAATGTATTTGCATTGTTTAACTCTGCTGGTAAGCCCTGCTGTTACTTTTCAAAATTATTTCTTTCTTACTCTCCAGGAAACTTTTATGTTTCTATTATTTTGACATTTCATTCTTTGTCCCTTTTATTAATCTCATCCAGCAGTCTCAGAATAGAGGTGGTGATTGAAAAAAACTGTACAAATTTAAAAGAAAAAATAATAGGAAAGCAATAATATTTTAGTTGAAATAATAAGACATATGAAATCAATTGGTAGTTCCATACAATTACCTGAAAACTTCTTGAACATCAAAAGAGGAATATCGTTGAAAATTTCACCTTGATAAATTTAAATTAAACCAAATTAAAACTTCACATATAATATGTGTGTATACATGACAATTAGTGAAGTTTTGAGTGTATATATTTATATATATATACATACACACCTATTATTGATTATAAGAGATGCTAGAGTTTCTTGTAGACTATTTATAATTCATTCTGATGATCTAGAATGGACCTAAGATATCTTAGAATCTAGGAATACATATCAATTCCTCTCTTATAGTTATAGTTCCCTTATGTATTAGATTCAGTTCCAAAATAATATTTCCTTTAATTATTTCCTGTTCTTTCAAAATAAACATGTTTCCACTTATAAGGCACCACAAGTGCCCATCAAAAGACTGGTATGCCATATATTTGTGTTTGATGTTTGTGAATGTGTGTGTGTGTATATGTACATATGTATGGTGGATGGTGAGAGAAGAAAATAATGCCATTATAGAAAATAGCTCATTTGACAAAAGAACATCATTAAATTATAATCTACTGAGTAAAACACTTTGTCAATCAGTCATGTTGTTGTATTGTTAACAAATTATGGAATGTATGACAAAAATTCAATGGCCAAGAGCCAGGAAACAGCCATTTTATTGTATTTGGCATGCTGCTACAATTATTGAAGTGTGATGTCCTCCTATAATCTCTACATATTTGAAGAAATTAAAACTAGTGTAAGAGTAGTAGCAGAAATGTTAACACAGAAGTACTGTGGAGAAGATTGAATAGGTTGGGTTTATTTGATTTTCGAAAATGATAGATGATATAGTCTTCAAATATAAATTATAAAATTAAACTGTGTGAATTAATTACAAGTACTTGTTAGATATTCAAAATATTTGATGCACAATCTTAGTGGTTATGAGAAGATATAGCAGTCTCATCACTTTTGTCAGTGTATTTATCAGTTAGAATGAAAATTCCTATAAAGGTGAAATATTAAGCCAAATGATAAACAGTTAATTATAGCTTAGTAAAACTGTGCAGATAGTATCACAAGGCAGAGTATGATGAATTTCCAAATAAATGGAGGTAGAAGTTTTCAAAAAGTATAATGATTCTTTCTTATCCACCAGTAACATCAACGTAAGAATAAGGAAAAGTGGTTTGAGATTTTCTCTTTTCTTACAAATAATTAGAATAAGTGATTTCAAAAAATGCTCTTCCTCATTTGACAAGCCGTATTATGAACTGATTAAATAATTAAAAAGAATAACATCTGAGCTGGGATGCAGGACTTGAGTTTCACTAAATATGCTAGATGATTTCTTATCAACATTAGAGTAATAGATACACTGAAACGGTTTGAAAGAAAAAAAATACAGAGCAGTAAATATGTGACAAGGTTAGCAGGGTTCTTGTGTGTATTCATCTAGAGTTTCAGGTTTAATGGACTATATGTAAGAAAAAATAATATAATAGTAAAAATACATTTAAAAAAATAAGATCATAAGCACAGGATAATGGGAAGCCAAATTGGAGACAAAAATTCCTGAGTAGTAGTGACTGTCAGTGTTTCATATTCATAATATGTCAGAAGAACTCTGATAGAAAACATGTCTTCTCAGCTTTGACTCTGTTTAGGGGATGCTGGGAAAGCAAGATGTTCCATAGAAAGAGGTACTATCAACAAGAGCAAGAAAATAAATTTTAATATAATAATAACCAAATAGATTCAAAATACCACATGAGATTTATTGGTTTAAAAACATAGGAAGCCTTTGATAATGCAATTTTCAACATAGAGTCAAAGAAATCAAGGCTATAACAAAAGAACCAACATATTTATAGATAAAATCAAGTAGATATGCTAGATTTTAATTTGCAATTTTAAAAATAATCAAATTTGATATTTTATGTGAAAGTCAACAATTTTATTTATATCAGTAAAAGAATAGGTGTGATTATCAAATTAATAAAAAAGCGCAAAGGTATCAAAAATTCAATCTAAAAAAGTCTTTAAAGGAGTTCTAAGACTGATATGAAAACAAAAAAGACAATGGAAGTTCTAAAAATCAGAATCAATATTATTTGAGTTAAACTAAACCATCCTGTTAAAAGATACTAATTGATAGACTGAAAATGGCAATGGTATAATACTGTTATAATAAAAATATGCTTCTACCAGATATATAAATACAGTGATCTAAAAAGTTGCAAGTAGGAAAAATTAACAGCAAAAATGAGAGAACAATATAAATATTAGACAAATGATGCATTGAAGGGGATAAAAAAGATTTTTGATATATCAGACAAAAACAATCAATAAAAATATAGAAGTATTATTTTCTCCCAATCTGAGGGCTGTCTTTTCACCTTGCTTATAGTTTCCTTTGTTGTGCAAAAGCTTTTAAGTTTCATTAGGTCCCATTTGTTTATTTTTACTTTTATTTCCAATATTCTGGGAGGTGGGTCATAGAGGATCCTGCTGTGATTTATGTCGGAGAGGGTTTTGCCTATGTTCTCCTCTAGGAGTTTTATAGTTTCTGGTCTTACATTTAGATCTTTAATCCATTTTGAGTTTATTTTTGTGTATGGTGTTAGAAAGTGTTCTAGTTTCATTCTTTTACAAGTGGTTGACCAGTTTTCCCAGCAACACTTGTTAAAGAGGTTCTCCAAAGAAGACATACAGATGGCTAACAAACACATGAAAAGATGCTCAACATCACTCATCATCAGAGAAATGCAAATCAAAACCACAATGAGGTACCATTACACGCCAGTCAGGATGGCTGCTATCCAAAAGTCTACAAGCAATAAATGCTGGAGAGGGTGTGGAGAAAAGGGAACCCTCTTACACTGTTGGTGGGAATGCAAACTAGTACAGCCACTATGGAAAACAGTGTGGAGATTCCTTAAAAAACTGGAAATAGAACTGCCATATGACCCAGCAATCCCACTTCTGGGCATACACACTGAGGAAGCCAGATCTGAAAGAGACACGTGCACCCCAGTGTTCATCGCAGCACTGTTTATAATAGCCAGGACATGGAAGCAACCTAGATGCCCATCAGCAGATGAATGGATAAGGAAGCTGTGGTACATATACACCATGGAATATTACTCAGCCATTAAAAAGAATTCATTTGAACCAGTTCTAATGAGATGGATGAAACTGGAGCCCATTATACAGAGCGAAGTAAGCCAGAAAGATAAAGAACATTACCGCATACTAACACATTTATGTGGAATTTAGAAAGATGGTAATGATAACCCTATATGCAAAACAGAAAAAGAGACACAGATGTACAGAACAGACTCTTGGACTCTGTGGGAGAAGGCGAGGGTGGGATGTTTTGAGAGAACAGCATCAAAACATGTATATTATCTATAGTGAAACAGATCACCAGCCCAGGTGGGATGCATGAGACAAGTGCTCGGGCCTGGTGCACTGGGAAGACCCAGAGGGATTGGGTAGCGAGGGAGGTGGGAGGGGGGATCGGGATGGGGAATACATGTAACTCCATGGCTGATTCATGTCAATGTATGACAAAACCCACTACAATATTGTAAAGTAATTAGCCTCCAACTAATAAAAATAAATGAAAAAAACAAAAAACAAAAAACTCATCAAATACACTTAATCCTCTTACCAAACAATACAAGAAACTCTTATTTAACTCTTAAAAAAAAATAGAAGTAGTTTTGGGGGTCACTTTGGCTGTTGTTATGTTCATTTGTAAAATTAGGGGTTTGAATAAATGTTTTTCAAGGGCTAATGAATTATTTTGTGACTATTTTAAAAAACAAATTCAACACAAATTATGCATACTTTTTATAAAACCTGCTATATATATGTGTGTGTGTGTATTAAGTAAGACTAAGGTTTCTATAAAGCTCAGAGGAGAGTTACCGCTTAGTGTGCATGCCAAGTTGCTTCAGTCGTGTCCAACTCTCTGCACATCTGTGGACTGTGGGTTCCTCTGTCCATGGGAGCCTCCAGGCAAGAATACTGGAATGGGTTGCCACCTCCTACCCCAGGGGGCCTTCCCAACCCTGGAATGGAGCCTACATTTTTTATGTCTCCTGCGCTGCAGGCGGGCCCTTTACCACTCGTGACACCCACTTAGGATTACCCTTTAGTAAATTGGTTTATACTGTGAAGAATCTTTTTTTATGAAGTATTTTATTACTTTCTAATTTAAGCCTTAAGATGTTTGGCTTTATTTCGAGTGAGTTTTATTTAAAATGAACCACAGCCAGGTTCAATCTGCTGGAAAGTATTTTCAAAACATAATTGACATCAAGTGCACTTCAATGAATCAGGATTCCTGTCATAGATTCATTGGAAAGTAAAAATTTTGCCAGATTCTATCACAGAATTACCATATGGCATTGAGATACCCAATTTTGCCGGAAAAAAATTTCTTAATCAACGTTAACTATTTCTGTCATTGCTATGAAAAAGTGTGTTTGGTTGCCAAGTTGGGTGTTTTCCCCACCCATCTGGAGGCCACCATTATGCAACTGTTGCTCTTGAATGGAAAGAAAAAGGAGGTAATGCCTCTTGAAGTAATGCCTTCAAGAGGCTGTGTTTCTGTCTGATTGTTTGACTGTATATACATATGAACCTCCAACTCCAGCATTAATGCCTGGAGAATCCCACAGACAGAGGAGCCTGGCAGGCTGCAGTCCATACGATCACAAAGAGGTGGACACAACTGAAGCGATTTAGCACACAGGCACATGCTTTCGTTTCTTGACCTCTGTATGCTACATACTTTTTTTTCTCAAAAATGATGTACTACTTGCCTTAAAGGACACTGTTAGAAATAAAAGAGATAAAACATAAACCAAAAATTAACCATGTGCCTTGTACAAAATATATGCTAAAGAAGTACCATCCATTTTTACTTCAATTATGGCGACAATAATCATTTAATTTAATGTTCTACAGTAGATTTCACAATCACATTAAATCCAACATCAAGCTTTGACACTGCCCCCCCTCCCCCGCCTCTGCCGCCCCCGGCAAACTCAGAAGAGATAATTTCTCTTTTTTCTAAGATTCTCAGATTGTCATAGGAGAGAATTCCCTGATGGTCCAGTGATTTGAATTCTGTGCCCTCAAAGCTGAGGGGCCAGGTTCAATCCCTGGTCTGGGAATCAAAGTTCCACAGCTGAGCAGCCAAAAACAAATAAATAGTTGTCAGGGGAAATTACAAATAAATATGTCAACCACCAAGACAAGACCAGCACTATAATTTAGTGCTTGGTGGCCTCAGATCACAGAGTTTTCCATTCAAATGTGGAAAGTTAATGAACAATTCAGTATTTTAATATGCATGCATTGTCTTAAGCTATATGTTATTTTAGTAACAGTTACATGATTCAAATTTAAGAATAAATACATTCTGAATCTTTCTGACTCAAAAAATTCATTCACTTAATTTAAATAAGTTTGAAAAAGCAAGTTCAATTTTAATAATCATCAACTTTGCTCTTTAATATAAGTACCTGAAAACTCTATCCTCACAGAAGGACATATAGTTTTTTTAAAAAGAAATAAAACAACTAAACAAACAGTAGAATATTGTGGCCACAATGGACAGTAGACACACTTCTTTTAAACTTTCTTTGAATTTTAGTTTTTAGGTCAAATTGTAAACTTCACATCACCCCTGACCTAAAGCAGTCCAGGAGGCAGAGTCCAGCAGAGTATATGCAGAATCACAGACTACCCTTGATGACATTGACTAACGCGGTAGAATAACTGTTGGGAGACAGTTCTCCGTGTGTCTCTTGTGTGTCTTCATGTTTTGGAGGAAAGGCACTGACTGTACAATTTTCCAAGTGACCTTTTCAAAGATGTTGAAGAGTGAACAGCATTGAAAGTTAGAAATACAGCATTTCTCCAGAGCAAAGGGTAGGCTTGCTTAGAGTCTTTGAAAGTAGTGATGTTGCCTTTTCTCAGAGCAAAAGGCAGGCATGGTTAGCCATTATAGAAGCTTTAGATTCTTAATCTTGAGGTTCCTCTCCTGTAGCACAGCCTATTGCCTACTGCATGGGCAGATTTCATCTAGCCCTTTTGTTGTTGTCTTGTGGGATTCAGGGCTCAGGTAACTAACACAAAATTTCATGAGCTCGTCTGACTCATGCAGTTGCTGAGAGTAATATTCTGTCCTCATTTCTGACTCAGGAGTCTCTTGAGTCAGAAACAGTTGCAGCCTAACTTGTGTGTGTGTGTGTGTGTGTGTGTGTGTGCTCAGTCATGCCCAACTCTTTATGACCCCCTGGACTATAACCTGCAGGCACCTCTGTCCATGAAATTTTGCAGGCAAGAACACTGGAGTGGGTTGCCATTTCCTCCTCATGGGATCTTCCTGACCCAGGGATTGAATGTGGGACTCTTAATACTCCTGCATTGGCAGTCAGACTCTTTACCATGACACCACCTGAAGCCTGACAAATAGATTAGGAAACAATGGAAATAGTGACAGACTATATTTTCTTGTGCTCCCAAATCACTGCAGTTGGTGACTACAGCCATGAAATTAAAAGAAGCTTTTAATTGCTCCTTGGAAGAAAAGCTATGCACAACCTAGATAGCATATTAAAAAGCAGAGACATTACTTTGCCAACAAAGGTCCATCTAATCAAAGCTATGGTTTTTCCAGTAGTCATGTATGGATGTGAGAGTTGGACCATAAAGAAGGCTGAGCACTGAAGAATTGATGCTTTTGAACTATGGTGTTGGAGAAGACTCTTGAAAGTCCCTTGGACTGCAAGGAGATCAAAATGAATCAATAGTAAAGAAAATCAATCCTGAATTTTTATTGGAAAGACTGATGTTGAAGCTGAAGCTTTAATAATTTGGCCACATGACTCATTGGAAAAGACCCTGATGCTGGGAAAGATTGAAGACAGGAGGAGAAGGGGATGACAGAAGATGAAATGTTTGAATGGCATCACCGACTCAATGGACATAAATTTGAGCAAGCTCTGGGAGATGGTGATGGATAAGGAAGCCTGGTGTGCTGCAGTCCAGGCATCACAAACAGACATGACTGAGTGACTGAACAACAAAATAATACAATATTTAAGTATGCCAACATCAGTTGGAATGCAGAAATTATCTATGATATTTTTTGTACTAAGCCCTCTACTACTTTTGTCCCTTTATTTAACAAGCAGTTATTTACAGATCATTTACTGAAAATTTTCCTCTCAGTGCATGGCACATATTAAACATCTTCTGAATTCTGTTACTAGACTGGATATTTTAGCTGATGTGTGGTGTTATATTTGTTTTTCCCATGGAGAGTAAACACTACTTAATATTACATGCAATGATTAAAAATTTATCATCTGTTATCAGCAACTCTGAATATACTATTTCCAAATAAAAATAAACATATATACATACACATACATGAATTGATATTCAAATAAAATTTCAAAAAGTTCCAAGAACAAATGAAAATCAGTAACAACACATTATTTATTCTAGTGATTCATAAAGCCTTTGCCAAAGGTAGTTCTAAAAAAATATTTCACAGTTAGTAATAAGAAGGGTAAAGAAAATTAGTATATCATCAATAATCTATCAATTGATATTTTAAGCTTCTATTAAGCATGTTTTGCACAATGCATTTTTATAAAGCATATGAAATCACTCAGTATAGTATATAGCTATTTACTTTATATAAAGAATAAAAACAGATGCATAAAAATAACTTTTTTTTTTGCAAAATAATTGATTTGCTATGTAATAGAGAAATTTAAGGATGTTAAGAGAAAATGTATTGACTCAGCTGGAATATTGAGAGTCTACTATCTGTAAAGTTTAAACTTTGGAAGATACAATAATGAAAAAAGCCTTTCCTTCATAGAGCTTATATTTTAGGTTAGAAAACTGAAAATTAAAAAAAAGGAACTACATAAGTGAATTATACTCAAATAATACATCACAAGGTGATAAATGCTTAGATAAAAAAATAAGGGTAGTGAGATAAAGAATAATCTTTGGAGGGAGGGTGCTATTTCTTATGAGGCAGTCAGAGAGTTCTGAAAAGGGGGTCCTTGAGGAAGGAACTGACCAACAAGAGGCAGTAGGCCATGTGAACACTAGAGAAAAGAATGTAGTAGATGGAGTAAACTGAGGCAAAGTGATGCAGGCAGAAGGATATGTAATGACTTTGATTTTATTTAAAGTGACATAAGAGGATGAGCATGAAAAATCACATTTAATTGGCTAATTGTTATGGAAAGGACACAGTAAATGATCCTATGAAATGCCTGGAAATCTGCCCTGTAGTGATAATCAACCCTACATGACTTTTTTCTTAAGATTTTTTGACAGCCTCCTTACCCACACACAGTATAACTCAATAGCCAACTGGCACTGAATCCACATAGTTTACCTTCTTTTGTTAAGGTAAATAAGCTCTTTGATGCTGCTATCTACGACCAGATTCTTCACTTTTG
This sequence comes from Cervus elaphus, assembly GCF_910594005.1. Lineage (NCBI taxonomy): Eukaryota > Metazoa > Chordata > Mammalia > Artiodactyla > Cervidae > Cervus > Cervus elaphus. The sequence continues at coordinate 69,438,971 of NC_057825.1, read as the reverse complement.
CTCTGGACCTCATCTCTGCTTCTCTTCTCCAGGACATTGTTCCTTCTCATCTCTCCTTTAGTGTAATTCTTTCCCTTGCTACTACATTATTCTCACTAATATCAAACACAACATAAAGTCCCAACATTAAAAAATAACAATAGCATGTTCCCATAATTCCAGTTCTAGCCTCATTTATTTGGTCAACTTTACAGAATAATTTTTTGAGTTATTAATCATTATTTTTTACTTTCTTATTAACATCTTGCTTTTACTCTCTTGCATCTACTCCTATCAGTATATTAAATTTTTATGTTTTATAAGCATAGTAAAGATGATGCAGGAGAATGGGGTGTGAGAGATTAGTCACATCCCAGGACTCTGGAAAGTCCCCAGGACAGGCTGCCAAGTGAGGGTCTTTGGCTTGGCACAGGACAGAATTTAAAAGGGAGCCAAAGTAGAGTGATAGTGGATTTATTCAGGGAGCTACACACTCCATAGACGGGATGAAGGCTGTCTCAGAGGCAATATGGCCTCTGGGTACGAGGTTGTTATTTTTTATGGACTGGATAATTTCATAGGTTAACAAGTAGGAGGTTTATTTCAACCATTTTGGGGAAGGGGTGGGGATTTTCAGGACCTAGGCCACTGCCCACTTTTTGGCTTTTTATGGTGAGTCTCAGAACGTCATGGTGCCTGTAGGTGAGACATTTTGCATGCTAATGAGTTACAGTGAGTGTATAATGAAACTCAAAGTCTTCTTGAAGTCAAATCCTTCACCATCTTGAGCCTAGTAGATTCCAGCTAGTTTTTGTGATATTCTATGTCACTATTTTAAAGTACTGTCCTGCCCCCTTCCTTTCTGTCTCAGAAATACTGAAAAAGTAGAAAAAAATAATAATTAATATAAAATAATATGGTTGTGAATTTTTAATATGGAACAAAGATAAAACTCAATTTAGAGAAAAAGAAATTTTACTTTTAGAAAAAAATAAAGGTAAGCAAGGAAAAAATGTATATCAAAATATCAGCTTTTTACAGAGAAGATTTTCCTAGTAACACTCATCTATTTTAGATATTTTTTTTTCAAAGTCAAAGTTTTCAAAATACTGTTGATCTCACTTTTATTATTGATGGAGTACTCAGATTGCAAACTTGAATTTTAACTTGTCTTTCTTTCCTATTCCAGTGCTTTCATTTTTTTAAAATACCCTCAAATGGAAGAACAATAGAATAGACTACACCAAGAGGTAAGCTCTAAAGATTTTAAATTTATGTGTTTGCATAATGACTGTAATTGCTGAATGAATATATTCACTTCTTTTTTCCTTTTGGTCTTTTTCTAAATGAAAGAGGAATTTGGCATGTAAAGAATCTTTCTGAGAATTAGGCAGAGAATTTTTTCTTCCTGCTTCAAACTGCCCATCAAGTGAATTCCTTCACAAAGGCTCCAGCTGAAATGCCTGTTTTCCAGTAGGTCAAACTTTCTCTAAAGGCCACACTTGACAGTGTGATTGTTAATGCCAAGCCAAGACATGAAAATCTTCAGGGCTTTCTCAACTTCTTGTAGACTGATGACCTTTTTGAAATCTAACACACAGACATAAACAAACTAGAGACCTCATCGCTTTACTAAAAGCTTAGATATGAACTGGGTATTACAATATTGATATAAACTTGCTAGTTAACAAATGGTCGGAATACCTTAAAGTTGATTGTTTAGATGATTAAGGAGTATTATCTATAAAGTTTGGCTGAGGGAACATTCTCAGCAGTTTAGATTTAAAACTGCCACTTCCTCCCCACCACTTGGTCTTGCAGGTTTATTTGTAAATTTCCTCATGTTATTAGATGTATTACTGTAATCTGTTTATTTTATAAGATCATTGTCTTTTGTATTATGTAATGTTTAACCAGGTCTCCAGCCAAATTAATGATAGCTAAACGTCTTAAAGAAATAGATCACATTTATAATGTAGAATAATTGTAATAGTGTGGTTCTAGGTATGGGAAGAGGCAACAAGAGAAATATCTCCTGGACCCTATTAGGTTAGAAGACCCAGAGAATCTTTTGTTATTTATCAATGGAAATTAACACCTGGAGTGATTTATCAAAGAGGAGCTTTGCCTGATCTGGGATGAGCCTCCCAGTGCTGTGGGATAAAAAAAAAAAAAAAGTCATGAAATGTCTCCCAAATACCATCAAACTTATGACCATGGGGAAAGACTGAAATGAAAATATCTGGCCTCCAAATGTGAATGAGGGCTCCCAAAACTGTGATCCAGAGGATGCTGCCTCTCCTCATGGTGATTGTTGAGGAGCTGGAGGAATGCAAGGAGCAAGGTGAACAAGGAAACAGGATTGGCCCTAGATAGCTGAGGTGCATGTGAAAGCAATGAATGGAGAAGGAAATGGCAACCCACTCCAGTATTCTTGCCTAGAGAATCCCATGGACAGAGGAGCCTGGTGGGCTGCTGTCCGTAGGGTCGCACAGAGTTGGATACGACGGAAGTGACTTAGCATGCACGCATGCATTGGAGAAGGACAAGGCAACCCACTCCAGTATTCTTGCCTGGAGAATCTCAGGGACAAGGGAGCCTGGTGGGCTGCCGTCTATGAGGTCGCACAGAGTTGGACACGACTGAAGAGACTTAGCAGCAGCAGAGGCTTGCATCTTCCCATGCTTAGAATGCTAAATTCCTTAACTTGATACCTGATCTTTGGTGTTCAGGTTGCCTGCTCCCTTTGTTGCAAACTTGTATATAGCCTGACTTCCCCTTCTGCCTGCTTGGAGCAGCTTTCTCAGAGCTACTGAGAGACTGTCTCCCGGGCTCAGAGCCCTAAACATTCCTACCAAATAAGACTCTCTGCTTTCAGGTTGTGATTATATTTTTTAGTTGGCAAGATAAACATAATTTAAGTCACTTAAAGTGTATAAAATTTAAAATTCCAATTCTTAAATGAAGCAGTTCCAAAGACTACCATGACTATGTTGGAGACTGCTTATTGTATTAATATACCATGGCAGAAAATTCTATTAGACAAGCTATTCCAAAAGTTGAAAACATCTTTCAATGAAATTTGGGTTTATTTTCTCCTTGCTACTTTTGGCCTTTAAGTAAATATTGCTGGGGGTATCCAAATGTCATATTTTTGCTAAATTTATCACTCATTCACAGTAAAAACTTTATTATGAGATTTCTTTGTTATTTATTATTAAGCAAACTAGGTGTACATGTTTTGTTGTATTTCCTTATTATACTTTCAAAATATCTAGAGTTTCTTCATTCCTTATATTGGTAGTTTACCTCTTCTACCTTACTTTTCTCAGCCATATACTTAGAAAACCAGCTTTTCATTTTCTAGATTTTCTATATTATTTTTATGACTTCAGTTTCACTGATTTGTGCTAATCTTTATTATTTACTTCAATCTGCTTTCTTTTAATTTAGTTTAGTTTTCTGTATTCCACGTCTTTAAAGTAGTTTATTTTTTTGAAAACTTTGGGCTTGACTTTGGGTGAAAGCTAAAAGGAAAAAAAAAAGTATAAATAAACAAAAGAAATACTCCCTCATTAACTTTCTGTTTTCAGAGGAGGTTCCTTTGGCCATGTTAGGTGGTTAGAATAGGAAAAAGGAGTCCAGAATGGTGGTGGCTAAAAGACAAGGAAGGGAAAACCTGCGAAAATAGAACAAAGGAAGGTCCGAGGACTGGAGTGAGGACCTCAGGTAGAACAAACAGCACTCCTGGCTGGCCCAATTTACATAGGGCAGGCCCAGGGGGAGGGAAAAACATATAAAAGGAGGAGGCCAAAGGGCCAGGGCTCTCTCACACATGCGCATATGCACTCTCTCTCTTTCTTTCTCTCTCTCGTTCCCCCTACCCCTCGCTCTAGTCTCTTTGCCTCTTTTGGGTCGGCATGCCCTCATGTCTCCAGGATGTATTTTCCTTTATTTAAATAAAACTGAGCTGTAACACGGAGCTGTAACACTGATCTGTCTGAGAGCTGTGTCACGCTGAGGGCTTTAATGTCCATTGCTTCAAATTTTTGTTGTGATGAGACAGAACTGACAAAATTACACACTCCCCCAACAGCCAGAAAAATGGTGTTTCTGTTGGAGTTTTATCTGATTTTTCTTTCACAGAAGGTCTGTCAGTGTGCCTAGACTCAGCTCAAAGCCATGATTAGATATTTAGAAAAAACTAAAGTTAAATGAATAATTCACCTCTGTACTCGCTGCCTCTTCAAGTTTTAGCTTTCCTTTTCAATTCACCTTCTTGTTTCTTATTTTTCCAAAACCTGAGATAGTTCATCTTTTATTTTGTGCAGAGATATTAATCAATAGCAAAGAAAGGTTCTGTTGGACTTTAAAAACTGGCAATTTTGTTGTTTTTCAAAGAAATCAAAATGAGAACAATACAGTGATATGTTTATATTTAAGCATGTGTTTTCTATGTCCAATGCTTTTTTTCAAAATTTGTCTTAGTTTCTTTTATAGCATGCCTTTCTTCTTTGATTGGTTTTTCAGGAGTTTCTCTTTATCTTTGCTTTTCAGTAGCTTGATGATGATATTTCTAGGCATGCTGTGTATGCCTTTGTTTTCATCCTGCTTGAGGTTCATTGAAATTCATGCATTTCTAAGTTGAAATGTTTTTCACCAAATTTGAGAATTTTTAACCACAAATTCCTCAGGTATTTTTTGTTTTTCTGCCTCTTTGTGTACTCTTCTTCTTCTGAGACTCCAATTACATTTACACTTCCTGATAACGTGCTCCCTGTCACTGTGGCTCTTTTGTTTATTTTTCAGCCTATTTTTCTCTTATTTACATTAGATTATTTGTATTGATTTGTTTTCCTCTGGTGTCTCCAACCTGATGTTAAGCTCATCTAGTGAATTTTTCATTCCCTATATTTTATAATTTAGTTCTTAAAATTCAGTTTGGTTTCTTTTTAAATAGTTCTCATTTCTCTGTTGAGAGTTCCCATATGTTCACTCAATATGACCATGCTTTTTTCTAAATCCTTGAACATATTTATAATAGACATTTTAAATTTCTGTCTGCTAATTCTAACATCTGGGTAATTTTGGCATCTGTTTCTATTGTCTCTTTCACTTTTCTGATTATAGGTCACATTTTGTTGTGTATATACATGTTTTGGGGTTTATGTTGCACCTTGTTGATAATATACTCATGTAAAAATTGATGCACTGTAGTATAAAACATAATATTTTGCTTTAAAGAATTTTGATTTTCCTTTCTAATAAGCAGTTAAATTATTTTGGAATGTTTTTGATCATTAGACTTAATTTGAATTTATTCTTTATAAGGGTGGATCTATTTTAGTTGTACTCTTAGCCTTGCAGCATAGATCTTATACTACTTATAGATGTTGGCAAACTAGATCAAGGTGACAAATCCAATATCTTGTTTTTGTCCGTAGCTAAGAATTTTTTTATATTGATGAAGATTTACCAAAAAAAAAAAAGAAAAAAAAAAGAAAAGCATATGTGACAAGAATATTTACCATCAATCCTTTTATAAAATATTTGTCAAGGCTTGAATCCTTCCTGTGTCCTAGAATTTCTTTCATTGTCTTATCTGAAAAATGCTCGGCCTTTGATATCCATTCTGCTCTCAACCCCAGAGCAGCTACTCTTTGCTAGGCCTTATGGAGTCTTACCCAGTGTATCTGAAGTCAAGCTCTCTGTCAAAGCTTTGTTATTGTATCCCATTTGCAGATTCCTAGTTCACCCCTCCACCTTTCTTCACCCTCCTGCAGACCTATCTCCTTTTGACCTTTGCACTTTTCAGCCACTTCAGCAGCCCTGAAGCCCTGAGCTATGATACGGTATTTGCCTTCTCAGCTTAGTAAGATGGCCCCTTTGATTGGGTTTCATCACACTGCATTGCACTGAGGAAAGGACTCCCCTGGTGAACACTTGGACACAACCTTTTATCACCAGGTTTCCAACAAATGGAAGCACTTACTCTGTGAAGTTTGTCCCACTTAAGTTGTGCAGAGTAAAAGGGCAAGATGCTGTACTAATATGACCAATAACAGATCGTCTAGGGCTTCCCTGGTGACTCAGTGGTAAAGAATCCACCTGCCAATGCAGGAGAGGCTGGTTCCAACCTTGGGCTGGGAAAATCCCCAGGAATAGAAAATGGCAACCCAATTCAATATTCTTGCCTGGGAAATCCCAAGGATAGAGAAGCCTGGTGGGCTACAGTCTGTGGGTCACAAAAGAGTCAGACGTGACTTAGCAACTAAACAGCAACAATAGCACAACAGATATTCTCCCCATGTTTTATACATCCTGTTCCTTATATCACTCCCCCAGGCTTTTTAGCCACACTGACATTTTTCCTTTTACTTTAACCATCAAACTCATTCTCCTATCAGAGACTTTGTTTTATTTTCTATTTTCTCTACCTAAAATACGTTTCTTCTCAGCCCCATGAGGCTACACTTTTTTACATCCCAGCACAAATATCACTATCTCAGAGACCTTCCACAACCATTGTATCAGAATCAGCTTGATAATACCCCTCTTCAATTGATCCTAGTCTATTGTATCAACTTTTTATTATCTGCATGGCTCATGTCCCTAGTTGATGTTATTGTTTCACCTATTAGTTAGTTAACTTGTTAATTATCTGCTCCACGTCCATCCCCATGTGAATGTATGCTTCTTTTAATCAAAGCCTTTGCCAGTCTTGTTACTAAAAAATCCTGTGTCTAAAACTGTACATAAAATATAATAATATTGAGAACAATAATAAAAATGTATATCATGCTTATTATCTATCAGGCAAGAATTTACAAGTACTTTTACATGCAGCAACTTAATTCTCACAAATACTCTATGAAATAGGTGCATTTATTTCTTAATTTTTTTTAATATGAAGAAATTGAAAGAGAGAAGTCATAAGCCAATAATGACAAAGTTAGAATTCAATTTCAAAAACATGATAGACAGTAAAAAAAAAAAAAAATTACTTAATGACTACATCCCCAAATGACTTTTAAGTAGTATGCAATTATTTCTTTTGCATAAAATTAAAAATAGATAGGGATGTTTCTTTCTGTTTTCTATTATTCTTTGGTAAGAAATTACAAAAAATGGTAACAGTGGTAATCATTTTGAAAGAAGGACTGGGGTAGAAGAGGATAAAAGGGGATAGGGGAGGTAAATTTTGCATTATGTAGTAAGTATACTGAGTGAATTTTCTAGCATTTTAAGAATATTGTTTTGTACAGATGTTGTGGATTAATTTTTTACACTTTATATATCTCTGTATTAATATGAACCTTGAGAACTAAGTTCTTGTATTTTTATTGCCTCCAACCAAAACATATACTAATTTCTATTCTAACTAAAAAGGAATATAACAGGCAAATAAGTCAGTGAATAGAAGAGCCATGGCAACAGGATGAAGCAATAAATAACTGAAAAAAAAAAATGACTGCTCTAATAACAGGCTCTCTGTATATTTTTATACTTATTTCTATAATAATTTTTAAATCTCAGGTGGCCTATACATGATGCTGGTTTCTCAGTACAGTTGTATTGCCAAAGTATTGTGGAAACACCCATTTAGAGAATGACACAAAGAGACTTTCATCAAATATAATTAATTTTTTTCTAAGTCAGAGTAATTTCTGTGTGCAGGTAAGGTAGAGATCATTGCTCTTATCAGATCACAAGAAAAGAAAAAAAAATCAGAAATGATTTCTTTGAAGCTTCAAAGAGATCCTGAGGAATTGGAGGGTTAAGACCTTCTGAGAGAGGATAAACCAGGAGAAATAAAATGACAGCCACATTTTCCCAAAGGGCATTTGTACGAAGAATGCTACACTTCAGGAAGTCCATTCTTAGGACTTAGAGAAAATAAAAGATTTTGGAGCAGGATATTAGGGGCCTTAAATGCATACTGTTTCCCTAAAGAATTTTGCCAAATTCTGAAGCAGGAGGAAAAGAAAAAAAAGACAAAAAAAAAAAGATAATTGAAAACATTTTGAAAATAAAACTTACCTTTCTAGAGAATATTAAATCATGTTTCTCATACAATCTCTAAATACTCCAGTTTTACTTGATGAGTTCCAAAGGTTAGTAAAACTTAAAACTTAGTTAGTAGGCTACTAGGGATAGGATACTAGGTATGCTGTGTGCTGTGCTTCAGGTCAGGTCAAGTCAGTTGCTCAGTCATGTCCAACTCTTCGCGACCCCATGAACTGCAGCACACCAGGCCTCCCTGTCCATCACCACCTCCCAGAGCCTACCGAAACTCATGTCCATTGAGTTGGTAATGCTATCGAACCATCTCATCCTCTGTCATCCCCTTCTCCTCCGTCCCTCAATCTTTCCCAGTATCAGGGTCTTTTCCAATGAGTCAGCTCTTTGCATCAGGTAGCCAAAGTATTGGAGTTTCAGCTTCAACATCAGTCCTTCCAATGAACACCCAGGACTGATCTCCTTTAGGATAGACTGGTTGGAATTCTTTGTAGTCCAAGGGACTCTCAAGAGTCTTCTCCAACACCACAGTTCAAAAGCATCAATTCTTCCATGCTCAGCTTTCCTTATAGTCCAACTCTCACATCCATACATGACTGCCGGAAAAACCATGGCCTTGACTAGATGGACCTATGTTGGTAAAGTAATGTCTCTGCTTTTTAATATGCTATCTAGGTTGGTCATAACTTTCCTTCCAAGGAGTAAGCATCTTTTAATTTCATGGCTGCAATCACCATCTGCAGTGATTTTGGAGCCCCCTCCCCCCCAAAAAAAAGTCAGCCACTGTTTCGCCATCTATTTGCCCTGAAGTGATGGGACCAGATGCCATGATCTTAGTTTTCTGAAAGTTGAGCTTTAAGCCAACTTTTTCACTCTCCTCTTTCACTTTCATCAAGAGGCTTTTTAATTCCTCTTCACTTTCTGCCTTAAGGGTGATGTCATCTACATATGAGGCTATTGGTATTTCTCCCAGCAATCTTGATTCCAGCTTGTACTTCCTCCAGCCCAGCATTTCTCATGATGTACTCTGGATATAAGTGAAGTAAGCAGGGTGACAATATACAGCCTTGACATACTCCTTTTCCTTTTTGGAACCAGTCTGTTGTTGCATGTCCCGTTCTAACCATTGCTTCCTGACCTGCATACAGGTTTCTCAAGAGATAGGTCAGGTGATCTGGTATTCCCATCTCTTTCAGAATTTTCCACAGTTTATTGTGATCCACACAGTCAAAGGCTTTGGCATAGTCAATAAAGCAGAAATACATGTTTTTCTGTATCTCTCTTGCTTTTTTGATGATCCAGCAGGTGTTTACAGTTTGATCTGGTTCCTCTGCCTTTTGTAAAACCAGTTTGAATATGCTGTGCTTAGTCATGTCCTACTCTTTGAGATCCTGTGGACTGTAGCCTGCCAGGCATCTCTGCCTGTGGGGATTCTCCAGGCTAGAATACTAGAGGGGGTTGCCATGTTCTTCTCCAGGGGATCTTCCCAACCCAGGGATTGAATCCAGGTCTCCTGCATTGCAGGCGGATTCTTTACCATCTGAGCTACCAGGGAAGCCCATACCAAGTACACATAAAATAAAAGCATGGTATCAGTGTGCTTCATTGGCTCATAAGTATAAAGGAAACAATGTGTATGATTCATATCAATTTAGGGCTCATCAGGAATATTCTAATAACTTAGTATAGGACTGGCCAAAAAGTTCATTTGGATTTTTCTATCAGCTCTTATAGAAAAACCTGAATGAACTTTTCAGCCAACCCAATAGTAAGCCCAGAGGGTGTTTGACATCATTGCTTTAATATAGGGCCCCTTAGTTAATTTTCTTGAAATATTTTCTCATAATTATCATTTTTCCAAACAACCAATTCATCCATTTTAGCTAATATGTGTTTTTCAAAAATCAATCTTTTGAACAGTTTATGAAATTTATAGAAAAATATATTGAATGAAGTAGTCTTAACTATTGTAAGATTTCTCTAGTTTTAGTTTATTGGTTTCATTTTATCTTTATATATTCATTATAAAGACTTCAGTTTTATTAAAAACTAAGGCTTCTGCTTACTTTGTTGTTTTTTAGCTTTTCAAATTTTAGTTTGTTTACTGTTTTTCTTTCATTTTTTTAATGGTGTATTTTCTGCAGTTTTGTATTTCCAGTAGCATAGATTTATCTATCAGAAATATGGAAAGGTAAATATTGGATAGTATTTTCATTCTCAATAAATTATCACAAACTTAGTAACTAAAATAGCATATATCATTTATCTTAATTGCTGTAAGTTAAGCCCAACATAGATCTCACTGGGCTAAAATTCAGGCTCTAAGAGGGAATTTGTTTCTTAGTCCTCACTCTCTGCCTCATTTGCCGCCTCCATCTTCAAAACCAGTAATTTATCTCTCTGATCATCCTTCCATAGTCACATCTTCCTCTTTTTTTTTTTTTGACTCTCTTCCACTTATAAGAATCCTTGCAATTACATTAGGCCCATCCAGAGAATACAGAATAATCTAATTTAGAAACCTTATTCCATCTTCAAACTTAGTTCCACCTTGTCACATTACCTATCATAATTACAGGTTCTGGGGATTAGGATATGGACACTTCAGGAAAGGATACATCATTTTGCTTACAATAGTTACCAATATTTAAACATACAAAATTGAAGCACAAATGCTCCTTGGGACATTGATGCAAGAATGGTAAAAATGTCATAAACTATTAAGAATATAAAAGTTGTCCTCACAATAGTATGAAAAATTAAGAGGTAACTCAAACAGCCCCATTCATAGTAAAGTGTTTAACTTAAATATTTTATTTGCTTTCTTTGGATTGTCCTGCTTCCCCAGTGAATGTTCTTTGAGGCTGGACAAAAGATAACATCAGGGTCTGTAAATGTGAATTGGGCAAGGTTTTCTGAGACTTTAATCTTTGAATTGAGTCTTAAAGATTTAGTGGGAGTTTCTTGGTGATCAGGGGAAGGGAGAAAATTCTGATGTGTGAAACCAAGTTTTTAATAAGTTATTTTTATCTTTAAGGCATCACAAATAGTTCACTGTTGACTAGAAGTCAGGCCTACTATAAGAGATTGACACATTAGGCTTGAAGTATATGCAAGAGTTAAATTATCTCTACATCTAAGCTAAGATCAGTGTATTACTTTTAGTGTTCGGAATATGCTACTATGAGTACTAGTTCTAGTTGAGAGTTACTCTAGAATGAAGTTGTTTGAAGTAATGATGATGTAAGATTTGTGGTTGCATGGTTGAAAATGGTACATCTGGAAACCATAGATGCATAAGAAGACCTGAGAAATTTATAAATATAGTCAAAATCACTTCCTCATAAAGTGAAAGTGAAGTGAAGTCGCTCAGTCGTGTCCGACTTTTTGTGACCCAAAGGGCTGTAGCCCACCAGGCTCCTCCATCCATGGAATTTTCTAGGCAAGCGTACTAGAGTGTGTTGCCATTTCCTTCTCCAGGGGATCTTCCTGACCCGGGGATCGAACCCCGGTCTCCCGCATTGCAGGCAGATGCTTTACCATCTGAGCCACCATTGTAAAGGAAAAATGTGGCAAAGATGATCTCCAAAATTTGGGGCCATGATGTATTTCATCAAGATAGGAAATGAGGGGAAGAATAGATTTGGAGGGAATATTAAGTGTTGTTAAGGACACTTTAAATATTCAATGTGTCTTAGAGAAAGCTAGTAACACACACATGTCATGGAAGAGATTGAGAACAGATTCATGAGTTGAAGATTCACAATTATTAGGGGATATTGGAATCTATGGAAATTGATTAGAAAATGAAATGCAGAGATGCTTAGTTAAGATGATATATCACCTCATCATAGAAGAGCTTCATGGGGTCTGATCACCCTAAACTTATATAAAGAATTCTCTCTATATATGCATTATTGAAGGATAAAAGCCATAACTTCCATGAGGTTTTTACAAGGATGTGTTCTTGCCTGGAAAATCCCATGGATGGAGGAGCCTGGTAGGCTACACAGTCCATGGGGTCGCTAAGAGTCAGACAGGACTGAGAGACTTCACTTTCACTTTTCACTTTCATGCATTGGAGAAGGAAATGGCAACCCACTCGTGTTCTTGCCTGGAGAATCCCAGGGATGGGGGATCCTGGTGGGCTGACGTCTATGGGGTCGCACAGAGTCAGACACGACTGAAGTGACTTAGCAGCAGCAGCATGCTCCTGAAATAGCTAAAAAGCTATTTTACAGATTTATCAGATACTAATAACAGGACTAGGTGGTACCTTATTTTACAGGTAGTGAAAAGATGGGAAAAGATGCTAAAGGTGTTTAGCAAAGTTATAAAGAAGAAAGCTAAAACAGTGGCTCAGTGTCTAAAGCAGAGGACCTTTTAAAATTTTCATCTTTTCATGCTAAGGAAAATGAGTGAAAGAAGAGGGAGAATAAAGATTCCAGAAAGAGACACTGATGAATCAGGAAGATAATAAAAGAGAATCAGGCTGTGAGAGGATTAAAGTGTAGAAAGGAGGTGGGAGAGGAATTAGCTTTGCCTGAGAAGAGTTACTCTTCTTTTTGAGGAACAAAGGAAAGCAAGCAAAGCTAGAGACAAATATACATTTTTTTACAGTTTATGTGTGGATTTGTATGTGTGTATGTATGTGAGATCTTTTTTTTTCAGAGAGGCAGGAAGGCGATTTAGTCTATGTATGAACTTTGTGAAGTTGGAGGCAAAGGCATTTGAGACTGAAGAAATCCAAAATTTGGAATTTCCATTAGCTTGTTAAGTGAAATCACTCAGAATATTGTAACATAACTGCCAAGTTGAAATTGCATCTATGTTTTGAATATAGAAAAAAAGAGTTAAATATTGTTTTCATCAAGCATTACATGTTTTTCCAAACATATAGATTTAGTTTATTATTCATACAAATAAAAATGCATGTAAGATTTCTTTTCAACTTGATGTTCATTGGGAAACAAACTACAGAAACAGGCATAAGGAGTTACATTGCTTTCACATAAGAAGTCCATGTTTCTGTTTTAATGAGAAAGTGAATGCATCAGCTTCTTCATTAGTATCATCTTCTCAGCAACAAGCTACCAGTTACATATAATAAAGACTTCCCTAGAAATTTGCTTCTACATAGGATCACATTTTCCAAAGTGGTTCTTGGCATTGTGTGTAAAATCTCCATCTTTCAGTTGTCTTATATACAGTTTAAAAGAGCCACATGGAAAACATGTGAAAGTAGCTCTTGTTCATCTAATTATTAATTCTGATGTCAATCTGTTTGCTAACCTGGAGCTTTAGAAATATAGTATATGGTTGTGATTTTAATTGTTGAGATATTTGTCATATAATCATACTCCCAGAAATAAGCTAGGCTAAGAAGCTACAGTGCTGCAATGTTGCTCTCTTTATCCAAAGGAGATACTATAATGGAGATATTATAGGTAACATCAATACAATGTGCCTTTTGCTAGTACCTAAAGGTTATAGAGTTTGTAAATATAACTTAACTATAAGATCTCTGCCTCTACCATGTCTAAACCAATAGTACTATCTAAGTCAGAGCTTGAAGTTATGGCTTGAGGCCTAATTAGTCTTATTATCTGTTTTTGTAGATAAAGTTTCATTGAAATCCAGTCACTCATTTGTTTACATTATGTTTATGGCTTCTTAGTGCTGTGTGTGTGTGTGTGTGAGTCACTCAGTTATGTCTGACTCTTTGTAACCTCATGAACTGTAGTTCACTAGGCTCCTCCATCCATGGGTTTCTCCAGGCAAGAATATTGGAGTGGGTTATCATTTCCTTCTCCATGGGATCTTCCCTACCCAGGGATCGAACCTGGGTCTCCCACATTGCAGGCACATTCTTTATCATCTGAGCCACCAGGGAATCCCTGCTTAGTGCTAGGGTGGGAATAATTGAGATACAGACCCTCAGTTTATACTGTAGAGTACTGTAGAGACTTTTACAGAAAAAGTTTGCCTCTAATCTAAATAATGGGACAAATACTCACATAAGCACACTGACATATCCATGAGTGATACATATTAATGTGTATTAAGATAAGAGTGAACATTTGTAGAAAGCCTTATAAAATTTTTAAAAGAAGTGCTAGCATTACTAATTCTGAACACAAACCTATCTGATCTATGTTACTGTTATAACCATTTAAAAAGTAAGCAAGATTTCCTCCATTAGTAGCAGAAGTGTTGAAATGAAATAATTAAGATATACAATCAAAGATTGAATCCAAGATCCTGAAATTACCATTTACATGTTCCTTGGCAAGCATATTAATACCTTTCTGCTTCAGGGTCTTCATCTGTAAACTCAGGAAAACAAGTTTCATAAGATTGTTTGACACCCAGTGGCTTAATAATGAGAAACTCTCAGAAAGAAAATTTAAACATAAAAAAGACAGAGCAAATTATAGCTATTATTATGTTACTTTAATTATTGTCAATCATGTCAAATCTCCAAGTACTCTAGTTTCTACAGATTTTTCTATCACACTACATTAGCTTCGAAGTTCTACATTTCAAGTTTCTGATTGTCTGAGGTTATTTTTGACACCAGATGCATTTTCTGAATCTTTGGGAATATGACTCAGTTATATAAATGAATAAAACCAACACCTTGTTTTGCCCAGATGGAAATTGCTTATTAAATATCTATAGTATTTAAATGCCTATAATATTTTCATCTTGTTTCTTTTCTACTGTTACCATGAAATCAAAATGTTTAAATATATTAAAATAGTAAATTATATTATTTCAAATAAACTTTTAAGGAATAAGTTTTATTTTTCAGTATCTTGGCAGCATTTAATCAGATAACTCTTTTATTATTTACAAATAGCATGGGTGCAAGCCAAATTTATTTCTAAAGTTTCATTTTAAGGGAAAAATGGTTTTTTTGTATGTAGAAATTACTAAACGTCTTTACATCAAAATGATGCCTGTGCTTTCTCAGCATGAAAATTTTAGATAATATGCAAATTACTCTCAAGAGAGTAACAGCTTCATCTGTTTGCCATTCATACAAGGACTTCTCTTAGTAAAATGCAATGTCAAACTCTGAATGGTTTCTTTTAGCCCTAGAACTTGCCTTAAATTAGATACTAATACACTCTTGAAAATATTGGTAAGCTTAGTGTTAACACAGAGCAAGATTATTCTTCATGTTTAATTCATTAATGGCCCTCACATCTTGAGCATTTTCTATTATCAAGACAAGAAATGTTTTCTGCACCATTTGAAAAGGATGATTGGTTTAGCTTAAGAGAGCATTCAGTGTATGTAACTAGAGACAAATTCTATCAGGAAAGGGCAGGAGAATAAGTCTTTATTTGGTGATTCTACAGAAAATACCATGAAAACTTGATAATCCATTACTACTTCTAAGTAATTAAAATGATCTGTGATGTAATTAAATGTGTAATGAAAAGTTAATTAGAAATTAAAGTATATTAACCGTAAAAACAATTCATCTAACTTACTATGTAATGTGGATATTTTCTACAGTGCCCATTATATGAATTATATAATAAATTACAAATAAATATTATGATTTTTATCATATTACTTATCTGATAGTATTTGTAAGAGCATTAAGAGTATGCAAAATTGTTTCTTTTTTGTCAGAAAAATCATTTGGCTACCCCCTAATCATCCTTTAACAGATACAATGTGCTTCTTTCTTTGCTGTGAAGAAGACATTTGTAGAAAATATTGTGGTTAGTTTTAGAAAGCCATTATTTCAGTTGAGAAATCAAGGTGTCTATCCACATAAAGGCAACTAAAAAAAAAAAATCCAGAAAACAGAACTCTCAAAGAGTACAATAACATACTCTTCTTTTTAATATAGTTCTAAAGAGGATAATCTATTCAATCATTAATATTTATTGAATATTTGAGAGCTTTAGACACTTTACTGAGCACTTGGATAAATTCATCATAAAGAAGTGAAACATCCTGACCCTTTAGGTCTTTTATTTCCATGCACAATATAAGCTGCTGAGAACCAGTCAATATCAGAGTCAAATCTTGAGAATAGCAATGGGTTGAGGAAAAAGCAATTATGCTGATGCCTTTGTCTTCTGTTCTTCCTTATTCTAATTACCAAGACTTAACTTTTGTGAACATTAATTTTCACGAATTCTTTTCAACTCTCCTAAAGAGGTGAATAATGATGGTGCAGAATGAGTCTGTATGTACTTTATTATTATAAGTAATAAAGAAGGAAGACTATGCTTTGTTTAATTGACTAAGGAGTTATTTCCACTTCACCTATTAAAAAGTCTCTCTGCCCTTTAAAATGTGCTATGTAAATTGTGTTTCTGTTTAAAAACTTTTTCAAAATTGTAATTGTTGATTTCATTTTCAATACCTTATTTTATAAGGACAAAAGTACTAGTATTACTGCTAAGAATGCTTCATTTTTTAATAACCTTTTACCAATTACTTTACAAGGCTAACTTAAATAGTTAAGTGACTCACAAGAGTTTATATGTTTTCTAAATGCTAAAAGGCAATCAAAAAAGGATATACTACTGAAAATCACTTATATAGATACTTGCAAGTTTAAATTTTAAAATAAATTTATATTTTTGTTGGCTAAGATACTGACTATTCACTACTGTTTCAAAGTTAATTTCATCACTCACTGCAAAGTCGGTCTTTTTTTTTTTT
Source organism: Cervus elaphus (assembly GCF_910594005.1). Lineage (NCBI taxonomy): Eukaryota > Metazoa > Chordata > Mammalia > Artiodactyla > Cervidae > Cervus > Cervus elaphus. The sequence goes on along the minus strand of NC_057825.1, from coordinate 69,422,279 downwards.
AAATTGACGTATAGTTGCTTTGCACAGCTGTGTCAATTTTTACTGTACAAGAAAGTGAATCAGCCAAATGTATACATATATCCTCTCTTTTTTGGATTTCCTTTCCATTTAGGTCACTATAGATAACTGAGTCAAGTTCCTATGCTACACATTAATATCTCATTAGTTATATATTTTATACATAGTAATATCTATATCAATACATATATACATTATTCCCATCTCTCAGTTCATCCCACCCACCGTCTTTCCCCCTTGGTATCCACAAGTTTGTTCTCTACATCCGTGTCTCTATTTCTGCTTTGCAAATAAAATCATCTGTACCATTTTTCTGATTCTGTTAAGTAGTTACAGCAGGAAAAAGGAATCCAGAATGGCGGTGGCTTAAAGACAAAGAAAGGAAAAGCCCACAAAAATAGAACAAAGGAACTTCCGAGGACCAGAGTGAGGACCTCAAGTTAAACAAACAGCCCTTCTGACTAGCCCAATTTACATAGGATAGGCTCAGGGAGAGGAGAAAGAACATATAAAAGGAGGAGCCAAAATTGAGCTGGGAGCTTCTCGTCTCTTCATATCTTTTGGGTCAGCCCACACTCATGACTCAAGGATGTATTTTCCTTTGCTTGCCAAATAAACCACAATCACAGAAAATTAACCGATCTGATCACATGGACTACAGCCTTGCCTAATTCAATGAAACTATGAGCCATACAGTGTAGGGCCACCCAAGATGGACAGGTCATGATGGAGAGTTCTGACAAATCGTGGTCCCCTGGAGAAGGGAATGGTAAACCACTTCAGTATTCTTGCCTTGAGAACCCCATGAACAATATGAAAAGGCAAAAAGATAGGACACTGAAAAATCAGCTCCCCAGGTCAGTAGGTGCTACTGGAGATCAGTGGAGAAATAACTCTAGAAAGAATAAAGAGATAGAGTCAAAGCAAAAACAACACCCAATTGTGGATGTGACTGGTGATGGAAGTAAAGTCTGATGCGGTAAAGAGCAATATTGCATAGGAACCTGGAATGTAAGGTCCATGAAGCAAGGCAAATTGGAAGTGGTCAAACTGGAGATGGCAAGAGTGAATATCAACGTTTTAGGAATCAGCGAACTAAAATGGCTGGAATGGGTGAATTTAACTCAGATGACCAATATATCTACTATTGTGGGCAAGAATCCTTTAGAAGAAATGGAGTAGCCATCATAGTCAACAAAAGAATCCAAAATGCAGTACTTGGATGTAATCTCAAAAATGACAGAATGATCTTCATTTGTTTCCAAGGCAAACCATTCAATATCACAGTAATCCAAGTCTATGAGCTGACCAGTAATGCTGAAGAAGCCGAAGTTGAATGGTTCTATGAAGACCTACAAGACCTTTTAGAACTAACACCCAAAAATGATGTACTTTTCATTATACAAAAGTAGAGGTGCAAAAGTAGGAAGTCAAGAAATACCTGGAATAACAGGCATTTGCCTTTGGAGTACAGAAAGAAGCAGGACAGAGGCTAATAGAGTTTTACCAAGAGAACACACTGGTCATAGCAAACACCCTCTTCTAAAAGCACAAAAGACTCTACGAATGGATATCCCTGGATGGTCAATACTGACACCAGACTGATTACATCCTTTCCAGCCAAAGATGGAGAAGCTCTAAACAGTCAGCAAAAACAAAACCAGGAGTTGATTGTGGCTCAGATCATGAATTCCTTATTGCCAAATTCAGACTTAAATTGAAGAAAGTAAGGAAAACCACTAGACCATTCAGGTATGACCTAAATCAAATCCCTTATGATTATACAGTGAAAGTGAGAAAGATTCAAGGGATTAGATCTGATAGACAGAGTGCCTGAAGAACTATGGGTGGAGGTTTATGACACTTTACAGGAGGCAGGGATCAAGACCATCCACAAAAAATGAAATATAAACAGGCAAAATGGTTGTCTGAGGAGGCCTTACAAATAGCTGTGGAAAGAAGAGAAGCTAAAGGCAAAGGAGAAAAGGAAAGATATACCCATTTGAAACCAGAGTTCCAAAGAATAGCAAGGAGAGATAAGAAAGCCTTCCTTCAAGATCAATGAAATAGAGGAACTAGGCAGAGAAATAGAGGAAAATAATAGAATGGGAAGGACTGGAGATCTCTTCAAGAAAATTAGAGATAGCAAGGGAACATTTCATGGAACGATGGGCACAATAAAGGATAGAAATGTTATGGACCTAACAGAAACAGAAGATATTAAGAAGAGGTGGCAAGAATACACAGAAGAACTGTACAAACAAGATCTTCCTGACCCATATAATCATGATGGTGTGATCATTCACCTAGAGTCAGACATCCTGGAATGCAAAGTCAAGTGGGCCTTAAGAAGCATCACTACAAATAAAGCTAGTGGAGAGATGGAATTCCACTTGAGCTATTTCAAATCCTACAAGATGATGCTGTGAAAGTAAGGCCTCCTCAGACAGTCATTTTTCTTTTTTGCATTTCTTTTTCTTGGGGATGGTCTTGATCCCTGTCTCCTGTACAATGTTACGAACCTCCATCCGTAGTTCATCAGGCACTCGGTCTATGAAATCTAATCCCTTTGAATCTATTTCTTATTTCCACTGTATAAGCATAAGGGATTTGATTTAGGTCATACCAGAATGGTCTAGCGGTATCCCCTACTTTCTTCAATTTAAGTCTGAATTTGGCAATAAGGAGTTTATGATCTGAGCCACAGTCAGCTCCTGGTCTTGCTTTTTCTGACTGTATAGACTTAAGAAGACTTGACATCCTAAAAATGGTTATTAGGAATTTTCTTAATGATTTGATTTTTTGTTTTAATGATTTGATTTAATAAGCTTCCCTTGTGGCTCAGCTGGTAAAGAATCTTCCTGCAATGTGGTAGACCTGGGTTTGATCCCTGGGTTGGGAAGATCCCCTGGAGAAGGGGAATGGCTACCCTCTCCAGTATTCTGGCCTGGAGAATTCCATGGACTGTATGGGGTCGCAAAGAGTCAGACATGACTGAGTGACTTTCGCTTAATGATTTCCAGCCATCAACAAAAAAAGGAGAGGAGCAGAAGAAGAATCAATTTTTTTAATTGCATAGGAAAATGTAAGGAAGTGTAGAGTTAAGATTAAATTTTAATGTCAGAGTTCTTCGTGGCATCTGTGTATACTTTCTGGTTTACAACAGGTGTCCAAAAGCAGTAATCAGCTAGAAATTACAAGTGTTACAATTAATAAACATTTTAAATATTTACTCAATCAAGGAAATGACTAGACAAATTGTGTTTTGGATCTCTTGAAAAGAAACGAATGATAAAAACCAGCTAAAATTTGCATGTAAGCACATGTATCATTGGTTTGCTATTATACAAGTATTTTAAAGAATTTGCTAACTCTCATGTGAAATGTGGGGATGGATGAAGCACAAGCTGGAAAGAAGATTGCTGAAAGAAATATCAAGAAATATTGCTGAAAGAAATATCAAGAACCTCAGATATGCAGATGACACCACTCTAATGGCAGAAAGCAAAGAAAAACTAAAAAGCCTCTATATGAAGGTGAAAGAGTAGAGTGAAAAAGCTGGCTTAAAATTTAACATTCAAAAAATTAAGATCATGGCATCTAGTCCTATCACTTATGGCAAATAGATGGGGAAAAAATGGAAACAGTGACAGACTTTATCTTCTTGGGCTCCAAAATCACTGGCATGGTTAGCAATTATAAAAGCTTTAGATTCTTAATCTTGAGGTTCCTCTCCTATAACACAGCCTACTGCCAAATGCATAGGCAGATTTCATCTAGCCTTTTTGTATTGTCTTGTGGAGTTCAGAACTCAGGTAACACAAAATTGTTGCTCATGCAATTGCTGGAATATTCTGTCCTCATTTCTGACTCAGGAGTCTCTTGAGTCAGAAACAGTTGCAGCCTAACTAGTTTGTGTGTGTGTGTGTGTCTGTGTGTATGCACGATTATGTTCAGCTCTCAGCGACTCCATAGACTATAGTCCCAGGCACCTCTGTCCATGAAATTTTTCAGGCAAGAGTACTGGACTGTGTTGCCATTTCCACCTCCATGGGATCTTTCAGACCCAGGGATTGAACTCGTGAATCTTGCTCCTCCTGCATTAGAAGGCAGAGTCTTTACTATGGCACCAACTGGGAAGCCTGACTTGTTAGCTTGTAAACAGTGTCTTACCTGTCACAGATCTTGACAAAAACAAGTCAGGTATGTTTTGCAAGATTGCAAGAGGAAAGATATTCTGAAGTTGAATAGTTATATGAAGACCTACATAATTTTCTAGAACTAAGACCAAAAAAAGATGTCCTTTACATCATAGGGGACTGGAATAGAAGAGTAGAAAATCAAGAGATATCTGGAGTACCGGGAAAGTTTGGCCTAGGAACACAAATGATACCAAGGCAAAGGATACCAGAGTTTTGCAAGAGAATACACAGCAAACAACCTTTTCCAACAACATAGGAGATGACTCTACACATGGACATCACCAGATGGCCAATACCAAAATCCAGTTGATTACATTCTTTGCAGCTGAAGATGGAGAAGCTCTATAAAGTCAGCAAAAATAAGACTGGGAGCTGACTATGGCTCAGATCTTGAACTCCTTATTTCAAAATTCAGACTTAAAGAAAGTAAAGAATGCCATTAGGCCATTCAGGTATGACTGAAATCAAATCCCTTATGATTATACAGTGGAAGTGACAAATAGATTCAAGGGATTAGATCTGATAGAGTACCTGAAGAACTATGGTTGGAGGTTCATAACACTGGAAAGGAGGGGCTGATCAAAACCATCCCCAAGAAAAAGAAATGCAATAAGGTTGTCTGAGGAGGACTTGAAAATAGCTGAAAGAAGAGAAGTGAAAGACAAAAGAGAAAAGATGAGAAGCAAAAGCCAAAGGACAAAAGGAAAGATATACCCATCTGAATGCAGAGTTCCAAAAAATGGCGAGAGATAAGAAAGCCTTCCTAAGAGACAATGCAAAGAAATACAGGAAAACAATAGAATGGGAAAAACGAGCTCTCTTCAAGAAAACTAGAGATGCCAAAGGAATATTTCATGCAAAGATGGGCACAATAAAGGACAGAAACGGTATGGACCTAACAGATGCAAAAGACATTAAGAAGAGGTGGCAACAATGCAGAGAATAACTATGCAAAAAAAGATCTTCATGACTGAGATAACCACAATGGTATGATTACTCACCTAGAGCCAGACATCCTTGAATGCGAAGTCAAGTGGGCCTTATAAAGCATCACTAGGAACAAAACTAGCGGAGGTGATGGAATTCCAGTTGAGTTATTTCAAGTCCTAAAAGATGATGCTGTGAAAGTGCTGCACTCAGTAAGCCAGCAAATTTGGAAAACTTAGCCGTGGCCACAGGACTGAAAAAGGTCAGTTTTCATTCCAGTCCCAAAGATGTGCCAAAAGAATGTTCGAAATACTGCACAATTACACTCATCTCACACAGTAGCAAAGCAATGCTCAAAATTCTCCAAGCCAGGCTTCAACAGTATGTGAACCGTGAACTTCCAAATGTTTGTGCTGGATTTAGAAAAGACAGAGGAACCAGAGATCAAATTGCCAACATCCATTGGATCATCAAAAAAGCATGATGATTCCAGGAAAACATCTACTTCTGCTTTATTGAGTACACTAAAGCCTCTGACTGTTTGGATCACAACAAACTGTGGATACTTCTTAAAGAGATGGGAATGCCAGACCACTTGACCTGCCTCCTGCAAAACCTGCATGCAGGTCAAGAAGCAACAGTTGGAACTGGACATAAGACAAAGGACTGATTCCAAATTGGGAAAGGACTATGTCAAGGCTATATATAGTCACCCTGCTTATTTAACTTATGTGCAGAGTACATCAGTCTAAATGCTGGGCTGGATGAAGCACAAGCTGGAATCAAGTTTGCCAGGAGAAATATCAATAACCTCAGATATGCAGATGACATCATCCTTATGGCAGAAAGCGAAGAGGAACTGAAGAACTTCTTTGAAGGTTAAAGAGAAGAGTGAAAAAGCCAGCTTAAAACTCAACATTCATAAAACAAAGATCATGGTGTCTGGTCCTATCACTTCATGGCAAACAGATGATGAAACTTTGGCTACGTGACAGAATTTATTTTCTTGGGCTCCAAAATCACTGCAGATGGTGACTGTAGTCATGAAATTAAAAGACACTTGCTCTCTGGAAGAAAATATATGACCAACCTAGACAGCGTATTAAAAAGTAGAGACATTGCTTTTCCAACAAAGGTGTGTCTAGTCAAAGTATGATTTTTCCAGTAGTCATGTACAGATGTGAGAGTTGGACCATAAAGAAGGTTGAGCGCTGAAGAATTGATGCTTTTGAACTGTGGTGTTGGAGAAAACCCATGAGAGTCCCTTGGACTGCAAGGAGATCAAAGCAGTCAATCCTAATGGAAATCAATTCTGAATGTTCATTAGAAGGACTGATGCTGAAGGTGAAGCTCCAATACTTTGGCCACCTGATGAGAAGAACTGGGCTTATTGGAAAAGGCACTGATGCTGGGAAAGTTTGAAGGCTGGGCCATATGGGGATGCCAGTTGATGAGATAGTGTATTGCATTATCTCTTCAATAAATAAGAGTTTGAGCAACCTCTAGGACATATTGGTCACTGGGACACTCGGTGTGTTTCAATCCATGGGGTTGCAACTAGTTGGACATAATTGAGAGACTGAACAATAGCAAAAGCAAATGTTAACTCTAGATGAGTTATGAGGATTGGATACCCCAGAACTAAGTTTTTTTTTAATTTATTATTAATTTAATATGTTTATTATTGTTATATTTACTAGTATAGTTTTTCATTTAGTTTAGCATGAGTAAATCTATATTCAGTACACAAAGCAACTTTTTTAATATTATAAATGATTTTACTGATGAAATATATTGACATATATACATCTATAATATAATAGCAATAATAAAAATGCTAATACCCCCTTCTCAGGGGGGGATAGTGTAGTGTCCATTTTCATAAAATGAATTCCTATTTATGTATCTTTTAACTCCACATTCAGAAAACTTTAAATGCGTCCTATGTGATTAGGCCCCTTAACTTTAACATGTTGTTTTATAGGCATTTATTGAATAGAAGTCTTTGATTTTCCAGAGCCTTCAGAAATATTGACTATGCAAGGTGTTTCCTAGATTCAGACCTAGATATATTGATCAATCAGGCAGTAGTATCTTACTTTGACTAGACCTTTAAATAAATGAACACTGTACTTCAGATTCTATGTTATTTACAAATTTTGCATTAGCTTAAGTAGTCACTGGATGTCAGCATTGTTTCACTAAAATCTGCTTACCAGTATTATTTTTGACTGGGAAATTTATAATTCTTAAGTATTACCAAAATTGCCCTACATTGTTTTGATTTTAGAGACAAAGGGAAAAAGGCATGTGAGCAAAGGCAAAAGCCTCTTAGAAAAAGTATGATTGACTATCTTTCAGTAGCTAAATTTCTGTTAGTTATAGATCACTCCATCTGATTCAAAATAAAGACCTAGTAATAAGAGGTCTGATCCTTTTTGCCAACAAATACCCGATGGTTGACCAACGCAGATTTCTTTGAAAGAAAAATGCAAGCAAAATGTCCTTCCTTCCTTTCTTCCTCTCTCCCTCCCTCTTTCTTTCTTTCTTTTAAGAGTAGGAAGACAGCTTTATTTTTAGCATATTCAATGATATTTCAATAAAATTTTAATTGCAGTTTACAATAGTTTATCACTTTCAATATAAATATACTTTTAAAAAATAGTTTTGAATCTGTAGCTCTACACATATAAACTGTATGGTGATCACAGTGAAGTGATTCAAGAGTGACACAAATAGTTATATTTTATTAGATATGACTAATGAATGCACAGTAACCACAATGGCATCCATGTTTAACCCATACATTCATCTATGCAGAGAGTAACTTGTCTTCATTTCACTGTAATATGTAAAGAAATCTCCTCAATAAATAAACACTCTTATGAACCACATGTCCTCCCATATATTACTTCTATTATTTGCTGTAGTTGCTGGATAAATACTGAGAGAAAAAGTGCCTGAGAGCACTTAGGACACGTTCAAAGCAGAGTTTTTCCCTAAAGAGAGAGTTGCAGTAATAGCTCACAACATAGCCAACCACTGAGAGGACATGTGAACCAGACTTGTGGATCTCCTCATCATTCAGTGGGTGTGAGGTTTGAAGGTAGCAGCTGATCAAACACTAACCAGAAAGCAAAGAACCAGTAATAATTACCATGAAGGATACAGATGTTATGGGTTACAACAATATCCCCCTTATGGAAAAGGGATCAGAGTAAATTTGAACTGATGAACTTTTGTTTAACTATTTTATATATAAAGTAGTGTTAATACATTAATACCAAGGTTCTAATTTATCCCTCCCCACCCTTCCTTTTGTTAACCATGTTTGTTTCCTATGTCTGTGTGTCTGTTTCCATTTTGTAAATAAGTTCATTTGTATCATTTTTTTTTTTGGGATTCCACATATAAATGATGTCATATGCTATTTGTCTTTATCTGACTTACTTCACTTTGTATGACAATCTCCAGGTCCACTTATGTTACTGTCATTTTTTATGGCTAAGTAATATTCCAGTATCTGTGTGTATATATAATATATTCTTTATTCATTCATCTGTTGGTGGACACTTAGGTTACTTCCATGTCTTGGCATTTATAAATACTTCTTCCATGAACATTGGAGTGCATGTATCTTTTCAAATTAGAGTTATCTTGTTATATATGCCCAGGAATGGAATTGCTGGATCATATGGTAAAGGTATTCTCTTTGGAAGAAAAGCTATGACAAACCTAGACTGTGTATTAAAAAGCAGAAACATTACTTGCTAACAAAGGTCTGTATAATCAAAACTATGGTTTTTTCCAGTAGTCATGTATGAATGTGAGAGGTGGACCAAAAGAAGGCTGAGTGCCAAAGAATTGATGCTTTTGAGCTGTGATGTTGGTGAAGACTCTTGTAAGTCTCTTGGACTGTAAAGAGATCCAACCAGTCAATCATAAAGGAAATCAATCCTGAATATTCATTGGAAGGATTGATGCTGAAGCTGAAGGTACAATACTTTAGCCACCTGATGTGAAGAGCCGACTCATAGAAAAGACCCTGATGCTGGGAAAGATTGAAGGCAGGAGGAGAAGGGGACAGCAGAGGATGAGATGATTGGATGGCATCACCGACTCAATGAACATGAGTTTGAGCAAGCTCTGGGAGTTGGTGATGGACAGGGAGGCCTGGTGTGCTGCAGTCCATGGGGTCACAAAGAGTCGGACACGACTGGGTGACTGAACAGCAGCAGCAACAATGGTAAGGGCTTATCAATGTCACATTAAAGGAAACCAAAGTCCAGTTCCAGAAAGCACTATATTCCCATTAAAATTACACAAAATTTGCATAGGTAATGGTGGCATTATCACAATTACACTTTTGAAAATATAGTAGAAGTACTATATAACTTAAGTTGAAGAAACTAATAAACCCTTTGCTTTTAACATGAGACTAAATGTCTAGTCACTTATTGAATGCCTATATTAAAGTCTATGGCCTAAACAATGACTACAATTTCTAAGTCAATTTACCCCATGCCTGAGAATAATTAAGAATGAATAGAATCTATTATATTAAGTAACTCAGATAGTAAATAATCATGGGGAGTGATCATCAAGGCAATTATTATGCAACCCATCCCCTGTTGAAAGAAGGTAGGGAAAACCACTGGACCATCCAGGTATGACCTAAATCAAATCCTTTATGATTTTACAGTGGAAGTGACAAACAGATTCAAAGGATTAGATCTGATAGAGTACCTGAAGAACTATGGATGGAGGTTTGTGATATTTTATAGGAAGTAGTGATCAAGATCATCCCCAAGAAAAAGAAATGCAAAAGGGCAAAATGGTTGTCTGAGGAGGCCTTACAAATAGTTGAGAAAAGAATAGAAGCAAAAGGCAAAGGAGAAAAGGAAAGATATACCCATTTGAAACCAGAGTTCCAAAGAATAGCAAGGAGAGATAAGAAAGCCTTCCTCAGTGATCAATGCAAAGAAATAGAGGAAAACAATAGAATGGGAAAGACTAGAGATCTCTTCAAGAAAATTAGAGATACCAAGGGAACATTTCATGCAAAGATGGGCTCAAAAAAGGACAGAAATGGTATGGACCTAACAGAAGCAGAAGATATTAAGAAGAGGTGGCTTTTCTATTTCCAGTTTTTTAAGAAATCTCCACACTGTTCTCCATAGCAGCTGTAGAGAACAGCATCGAAACATGTATAGTATCAAGGGTGAAACAGATCACCAGCCCAGGTTGGATGCATGAGACAAGTGCTCGGGCCTGGTGCACTGGGAAGACCCAGAGGGATTGGGTGGAGAGGGAGGTGGGAGGGGGGATCGGGATGGGGAATACATGTAACTCCATGGCTGATTCATGTCAATGTATGACAAAAACCACTACAATATTGTAAAGTAATTAGCCTCCAACTAATAAATGGAAGAAAAAAAAAAAAAGAAGAAGAGGTGGCAAGCATACACAGACGTTCTAAACAAAAAAATCTTGATGACCCAGATAACCACGATGGTGTGATGATTCACCTAGAGCCAGACATCCTGGAATGCGAAGTTAAGTGGGCCTTAGGAAGCATCACTATGAGAAAGCTAGTGGAGGTGATGGAATTCCAGTTGAGCTGTTTCAAATCCTAAAAGATGATGCTGTGAAAGTGCTACACTGTATAGGCAACAAATTTGGAAAACTCAGCAGTGGCCACAGGACTGGAAAAGGTCAGTTTTCATTCTAATCCCAAAGAAACAAAATGCCATAGAATGTTCAAACTATCACAAAATGGGAGATGATATTTCCAGATCACCTATTTGACATAGATTGTTATCCAGATAGAATTTCTAAAATTTAACAACAGCATAAAAACAAAAAACTGAATTAATAACGGGCAAGGGACTTGAATAGATATTTCCCCACAGAAGGTAAATAAATACCCAAAAAGCATGTGAAAAGATTCTCAACATCACTAATTATTAAGAAATGCAAATGGAAACTACAATGAGATACTGCTTGTCACTCAATAGGATATTTGCTGTTAAAAAAAAAAACAAAACAAAAACGCAAAGTAGCAAGGGTATGGAGAAAAGGAACCCTTATGTGCTATTGAAATTTGGATAGCCCCTGTGGGAAGCGTTATGGCAGTTTCTCAAAAACTTAAAAATAGAATTACCATATGATTCAGACATCCTCCATTTAAGCATACACCCTAAATAATTGAAATCAGAGTCTTGGGAAATTAGCACCACTATTTGTAATAGCCAAAGTATGAGAGCAACCTAAATGTTGATTGGAGGATGAACAGATAAGTTGTACATGGTATATAAATAGAGTGGAATATTATTTAGCCTTAAAATTAATGAAATTCTGAAATATGCTGTAACATGGGTGAACCTTGGTTACATTATGCTGAAGGAAATAAGCCAGTTACAGAAAGACAAATATAGTATGATTTCACTTATATGAGACACTGAGAGTAGTCAAAATGATAGATACAGATAATAGAATGGTGGTTGTGAAAAGGCGAGGGGAGAAGAGAATGAAGAATTATTACTTAATGAGTATAGAATTCCAAACTGCAAGAGATGAGTGGTTGTGATGGTTATACAAAAATATGAATGCGTTTTTTAAAGTAATTGATTAATTTGGCAGAATGTGTCTTAGTTGTGGCACATGGGATCTTCATTGGGCCATGCAGGATCTTTCTTTGCAGCACACAGACTCTCTGTTTGTTGCACTCAGGCTCCAGTGGTTGTGGCACAGGCTTAGTTGCTCAGAGGCATTTGGGGTCTTAGTTCCCCACCAGGGATTGAACCCACTTTCTATTGAATTGCAGGGGTGGATTCTTAACCACTGGGCCACCAGGGAAGTCCCTTTGAATGTTATTTGTTGTTGTTGTTTAGTTGCTAAGTCATGTCCAACTCTTTTGCGACCCCATGGATTATAGTCCTCCAGGCTCCTGTGTCCATGGAATTTCCCAGGCAAGAATACTAGAGCTGGTTGCTATTTTCTTCTCCAGGGAATCTTCTCAACCCAGGATTGAACCCACATCTTCTGTATTAACAGGAAGATTCTTTATCACTGAACCACCAGAGAAGCCACATGAATGTATTTAATACCACTGAATTTTGCACTAAAAATTATAAGGCAATAAATTTTATGTTATGTGTATTTTACCACAATGGAAAAAAATGAGAGGGAAAGTCAGTCCCATATATCAATACTGTTAATTATTTTTCTAAGGCAGTGATTATCAAATTTTGGTGTGTATCAAAATTATGAGGAATTGAAAATAAACAGATTGCTGGGTCCAATACATAGAGTTTCTGATTCAGAAGTTCAAGACTGGGGTCAAGAGATATGTGCTTCTAACAGTTTCTCAGTTGGTACTGATGCTGCTGGTCAAGCAACCACGTATTAAGAATCATTTATCTAAAGGAATGGTAAATTCTAAACATAATTGAGGTTTGAAAATATGGTTTAAAATATGGTTTACATCAGAATGTAAACATTTTTATGTTTCAGCATGGGTAGGCCTTTCTGAGAAGAGAAATTTGGGACCTGGGTCATGAGGAGATTTTGAAGTTAAAGGGTAGGTAAACAGTGACAGACAGTTGGGAGAGATTTACCTGTCTGAGGAATGTATTTATATTTCAAAGGGGATAAAAACTGAAGCCATGAAAGTGTTCTTAGGAATTGTTGTAAATTCAGAGAGTCTTGGCTTTTCTTCTTCCTAGAAATATTGGTTTCTTTCAAAGGATAAAAAATTGATCTTTACCCTTCTGTTTCTAAGGAGAATTTGTTTGCCTTAGAGAGATACATTTCTGTCCCTTGATCAAAATAAAAGGAAGGCTGTTATACCCATTTTCCTATTTAACTATCAAGGTTCCTCACTTATAGTATAGATCCTAGTACATATAGGGTGACATCTAATTGAAGTGTCTATTGCTCTAAATAATAATATCTGCCTGCCTCAGAAATCTCACGTGTATTTGTAGGAATAAATATAGTTACAAAGTCTACAAAATACTTTGTCAAATATGTCATTTATGAAACAATCTTTTTTTTCCTCATGTTATCAAGAGTAATGGTTAGTTTTAAGGTTAATTTCTTGGAGTGTTAAACTTCAAACCATAAGGTTTGAGAGCTAGAAGAAATGTCATGCATGTGTGCACAGTTGTGTCCAACTCTTTGTGACCTCATGGACTATAGTCTGCCAGGCTCCTCTCTCCATGTAATTCTCCAGGCAAGAATACTACAGTGGGTTACAATTTCCTCCTTCAAGGGATCTTCCCAACTCAGGGCATCTTCTGAGTCTCCTGCATTGCAGATGGATTCTTTACCACTGAGCCACCTAGGAAGTCCTATCATTATGTTTTACATAGGAGAAAACCGTAAACAGAAAAGTTATGTGATTTTAAAAAGGGTAGTAGTGGGGATGGATTATTATTTCCTTCATCTTAGTTGGTGTTTGTTCCTAACCATATTAAAAAGTGGACCAATACAAATTCTAGTTGGAGAGTATGGACTTGAGCCCAGCTCTCTTAAAGTAATTAAAATTCAAAATTCACCCTATGTAATTTCTTATCCTGCTAAAGTCAGCATGTGTGATTTTTCATATCTTGTCAAGCTGGATTCTTTCAGCAACTGTAATGTAGAATGTTTTTCGGTGAAATTCTTTAAGACCTTAGCTCTTATATGGTCTCTCATATTTTCTTCTTTTGAAAAATCCAAAGTCAAATAAACTGTAAAACATTACTGTAGTACTGGCTTATATATGATTTATGATATATCAAAATATTATGGCAAAATTAATTGGTACCTGAGTTAAGGAGAATAAAATGAGAAGACTTGTTTAGTTCCAATCTGTGAAATAAATTTTATTTGTCAACATATCCCAACAAAAGGCTATTATAGACTGTTTAAAAATGAAAGGTAGAAAACACTTTAACACACACACACAAAATCCTTTCTCATCTCTAAGACTATAGTATTTTTGACATTCTGAATATATTGAAAGGTCTACAGATTGCAATGATGAAAATCACAGTGATCAGATATTATTTAAAGCATATTTCCAACATAATAAAATTTTTATCTTTGTCTATAATGTAGCTGCATGGGAAAAACAATACATGCATTTGTATAAACAACAACTGTCATCTTGAAATTCAGCCATTTATTTTTTCTCTGAGTATTTTTACACTTAGCTTCCTATTCTTCCTAGCTTAGATTTCATCACATTTTCTGTAACTACCTAGTATAGCTTTAATAATCTCTAAGGATATTTTTCCAGTTGCTATTATTAAGAGGTCAGCTCTAATCCACAAAGCAAAAAGCTAGTCATTTGAAAATAGCAATAAATTTATAAATTTTAAAAAGTAATGATATATCCATCATCTGAAATATAATTAATATAATTCATTACATCAAGAGGGTAAAAAAGAAATATCACATGATCAAATCAATAGTTACAAAAGAAGCATTTAACAGAATCCAATACCAGCTCATTATATAAACTCAGAGTTAACTAGGAATAGAGGGAATATTTTCAACTTGATAAAGAACATCTGCAATAAACCTATAATTAACATTATACTTGGCTTCCCAGGTGGCGCTAGTGGTAAAAAACCTACCTGCCAATGCAGGTGACATAAGAGACAAGAGTTGGGTCCCTGGGTCAGGAAGATCCCTGGAGGAGGAGAAAATGGCAGCCCATTCTAGTATTTATGCCTGGAGAATCCCATGGACAGAGGAGTCTGGCAGGCTACAGTCCATGGAGTCACAAAGAGTTGGACTTAACTGAAGTGACTTAGCACTAACATTATACTTAGTGGGGAGAAACTAGATGCTTTCATAGTAAGATTAGACTAAATTAGAATAGATTAGTAACAGAGAAATTATATCCATTATTGTGCCTATTCAATATCTTATGGAAATCCTAGCTAATACAATAAAACAATAGAATGAAATAAAATGCATACATATTGAGGTGCAATAATATCTATCTCAAAGGGTGGAAAAGAGTTCCAAAAAGGTAAATCAAAGATTTAGGAGGATCAGTGGCAATGCTTTTGGCCAAGGTATTTGAAGGGCCCCTACAAATTTTGCCAGTTGAGCTTTAATCATGCCATTTGTGTGTTCTTCAAATCAGAAGGTTGAAGGTGTTAAGCAAAGTGAAAGTGTTATAAAGCCAGCCAAATAGCACAGACATGTCAAAAGACCTGATCAGTAGAATGGTCAGGTCACTACAGAATTTGAGTTACCCAGGTTTAGGGATTATCTTTCTGGAAGGACTTTAGACGCAGAAAAGGAAGTAGTGTGTCTGCAGGTCCCTTCAGCGTAGTGTGAAAACATATAGATCATGATTAAAGCATGTTTATATCCATGAAATGGAAGATGTTGTATGAAATCCATTAGCCAGATCTCAAACAGTTCATTAAGTAGTTTATCTGGGAGCAGTACACACAGGCTTCAGTGAGTTGTATTTTGGATAAACAGGACAAGTGAGGTAAACACTGTGGCCTTGTTATTGTTTCTCTAACAGATTGGTTCATGGACGCTATCATTTTGTCAGTAGGCCAATAGTTTAATGAATGTGCAGTGGTGAAGAGTGGGAATTTTAGAGTCTCTGGTAGGAATGGGCTGTTTTTTGGTCCAAATCAGAGCTTTACCTTTTTATCAAATCAGCAATTGTTGAATTTCAAATCTCGTTTTTCTTTACCTGAAGCCAAATGAGTTTCTGTAGCCAGTTTTACTAAGTTATCACTTGAGTAAATGTCTCTTTGGACCATGACTGTGGTTTGGTTCCTGCTGGTCCCTTTAAGGACAGCTTCTCTTCTGGAAATGTCAGCAAGATGACTTCCCTTAGCTTCCAGAGAGTTAAGTTTACAATGCTCCTGAGTCTTAATAGTTGCTAAAGTGGTAGGTAAAATAATATATCCAATAATTCCTAAACATTAGGACCATTTTAATTTTATTTCTGCTGGAAGTAAGGAAAACATGTTTCCACAGCATTCCAAAATCATGAGCTAATCCAGAAGCAAATCTACTGTTTGTATAAATGTTGGCAATTGTGTCCTTGGCTAAAGTACAAGACCATGTAGGAATATAAAATTTTGCCCATTGGGCTGAAAGCCATAGGTAAAGATGCTACCTCAACACATCAAAAACAGTTGTAATAGCATACCCAGCTTGGTATTTGTCATTGTCACCTTTTAAATAGGGCTTCCCTGAAAGCTGAGTTGGTAAAGAATCTGCCCGCAATGCAGGGGACCCCAGTTCAATTCCTGGGTCAGTAAGATCCACTGGAGAAAGGATAAGCTACCCACTCCAGTATTCTTTGGCTTCCCTGGCGGCTCAGCTGGTAAAGAATCTACCTGCAATGCAGGGGACCAGGGTTAGATCCCTGGGTTGGGAAGATCCCCTGGAGAAGGGAAAGGCTACCCACTCCAGTATTCTAGACTAGAGAATTCCATGGACTATATAGTCCATGGGGTCGCAAAGAGTCGGACTCAACTGAGCAACTTTCACTTCCTTTTAAATAAGAACCATCAGTGAAATACTGATGAGAAATTTTCAGTAGATCATCATGAGGAATCAGGAGGTGACCCATCATTGGTAAACAGTCCTGAAAGATTTTGGGTAGATGAGTGGTCCCCATGATTTTGTGTGAGTATCCCAAGGAAATTTCCCTGTATTTCATATACAAAAATGGGAAAGGAAATCTAAATATTGGAATTCTCAAAGTCAGATTCTTCAAACTCTAAGCCTTGGAAGTTATGTTGTACAGTTCTTCCCATAAAATTGGGTCAGGGTTCTTACTGTTGAGTAAAATACACAGGAGTTTGGCCACAAGAGAGATATTTGGAATACAATTTTAACAATAACCATCTAGCTTGAGAAAAACTCACATTCGGTACTTAAGTTGTGTTTGGGGGAAACTTAGGACACCACAGAGTTTATCTGGATTTAAATGTAACCATTGTTCTGATATCTGATGCCATAAATACTGAAACTGGATTTGGGCAAATTGAAATTTTTCTTTGATGATCTTATATCCCTTTAAGGCTAAAAGCTTTAGCAAGCAGTTCCTTTCTTCCAATGAAGAGGCTTGAGAAAGAGAGGCAAGAAGCAAATCATCCATATTTGCAACAAAGTAAAACCCTTTGGAAACTTAATATCAATCCATATCAGCCTTCAGGATTTTGAAGACATACGCTCAGTAAAACTCCTGTAGAAATTACTTCTAGGTGACTTATTTTTCTTCCTAAGTGAAGGTAAAAAGGTAATGGTCAGCTTCATCAACTGGAATACTAAAGAATGCACTGCTTAAGTCAAATACAGTAAATAATTTGGTGAAAATGAAAAAAATATTTTTCATCAAAAATAATTTTGTGAAAATAATCTGGTGAAAATGGATGTTAGTGATGTATGAGGGTTAAAAAAAAATGTGTAAAAACAAAAAAGCGTTGAGAAATAACAACTGTTTATTGCTCAGAGGTCTTGGAGAAACCTCTGATCTTTTCTTTTTAATTTTTATTTTAAATTGAAGGATAATTGCTTTACAGTGTTGTATTGGTTTCTGCCATACAACAGTGTGAATCAGCCATAAGTATACTTATGGCCCCTCCCTCTTGAACCTCCTTCCCACCCCCAACCCCATTCCATCCCTCTGGGTTGTCAAGGGGCTTCCCTTGTAACTCAATTGGTAAAGAATCTGACTACAATTCAGGAGGCCCGGGTTTGATTCCCAGGTCAGGAAGATCCCCTGGAGAAAGAAATGGCAACCCACTCCAGTATTCTTGCCTGGAGAATCCCATGGACAGAGGAGCCTGGCGGGCTACAGTCCATGGGATTGCAAGTGTCACACACGACTTAGCAACTAAACCACCACCAGGTTGTCACAGAGCACCAAGCCGAGCTCCCTGTGTTATACAGAAACTTCCCGATATCTGTGTCTTCCCTAGTGACTCAGGGGTAAAGAACCTGCCTGCAATGCAGGAGACTTGCTGGAGATGCAGGTTCGATCCCTGGGTTGGGAAGATCTCCTGGCGAGAAGGAAATTGCGATCCACTCCTGTATTCTTGCCTGGATCCCATGGACAGAGGAGCCTGTCTGTCACAAAAGAGTCAGACACTAAACAACAACAACATGTGGGTCTAGAGTGCAGCCAAGGTTTTGAGTGGTGCTGTATATATTCCAATGCTACTCTCAGTTCTTCCAGCACTCTCCGTACCCCACTGTGTGTGCACTGTCTGATCTCTGTGTCTGAGTCTCTATTCCTGCCCTTAGGTTTTCTCGTCAGTAAGATAGGGGTATTACAGGAACTAATGACGGGTAATGAGGCCTTGAGCCTTGTAATCTTTTTTTGAGCTTTGTACCTTAAAGGGCTTCTTTACTCACAGAATAAGAGGAGTGTTTCTTCTTCCTGTTTGGCTCTGGTATCACTCTAGGGTGTGGGAGCACTCACTTCTGGCCTCCTGACTCTATTTAATTAAGGTTTCTGTTTATTAATTTTTTTAGAGTATGAAGAAATTATGCAGTTAGGTATAACTCTAACGAAATATGTACAATATCTGTGTAATATTATAAAATTTCAATGAAGTATTCAAAGAAAATTTAAATAAACAGGGATATATTCCATGAACATGAACAGGAAGATTCAATATTACATGAACATGAACAGGAAGATATAGGTTCCTCCAAACTTCATCTATATATTCAGTGGAATCCCAGTCAAATTCCCAAGCCAATTCTATAGTTACATAGGAAGGCAAAAGACCCAGAATAGCCAACATGATATTGATAGAAGAACTTACAGTACCTAGCTTCAAGACTAACTAAAAGTTATAATAATCAAGACAGTGTGTTATTTGCAAAAGAATGGAAAAACAAATCCGTGGAGCTGACTAGAGAGCCCAGAATTAGCCTTGCACAAATATAATTAACTGATCTTTGACAAAGGAACAAAGGTAATTCAATGGAGAAAAGATAGTCTTTTCAAGGATTGGTACTAGACATTCACATGCAAAAAGGTTAAATCTAGACACAGACCTTTGACAAAAATTGACTCAAAAATTGATAAAAGACCTAAATATAAAGTTCAAAACTAAAACATTCCTAGAAGGCAACATAGGATAAAATATAGATGGACTTGGGTTTGATGATGATTTTTAGATACAATATAGAGAGCATGATTTGTGAAGGGAGTACTCAATTGTTTGGACTTCACCAAAATTAAAAATTAATCTGTAAAAGATACTAATAAGTGGATGAAAAAGCAAGCCACAGACTCGGAAAGCACATATCTGTTAAAGAAGTGGTATTTAAAAATATAAAAAGAAAAACTCATCAGGTTAAAAAAAAAGTAATGAAAAATAATCAAAGAGTCCGGAAACCTCATAAAGAAGATATAGAAATGGCAAATAAGCATATGAAGAAAATGTTCAGTGCCATTAAGGCATCTTAAAACTTGAAACAAAAAGGGTATACCACTACATATCTGTTAGAATGACTTAAGTTCAGAATACTGACAACACTAAATGCTGGCAAGCATGTAGACCAACAGAATTCAAAATAGTATAGCTACTTTGGAAGGTAATTTGGCAGTTTCTTAAAAAAGTAAATACTCTTATGCAGTCTAACAACATGCTGCTTGGTATTTACCCAAATAAACTGAAACTTTATATTCACATAAAAACATGTACACAATGGTTTTTAGCAACTTTATTTACAACTGCCCAAACTTGGAAGGAACCAAGATGTCCTTTAATTGAAAAATGGATTAACAAACTATGATGCATACATACAGTGGAATATTATTCACTAATAAAAAATAAATGAGCTATCAAGTTACAAAATGAAAAGGAACTTTAATGCATATTGTTGTTAAAAGAAAACCCAATGTGGAAAGCATTTTTACTTATTTAAACAATATGACATTCTGTAAAAGATGAAAGTGTTGAGACAGTTTTAAAAAATCATTGGTAGTCATGACTTTCAGAGCAGATGGGGAAGAATGAATAGATGGAGTACAGGCAATTTTGAGGGCAGTGAAAGTATTCTATGTGACACTGTAATGATATTGTAATAGTGGACACTTGCCATTAAACATTGTACATTATACACATTATACCTGTAGAATTTTCAACACAAATGTGAACCTTAATATATACTGTGGACTTTGTTACTAATAGTGTATTTGTTGGACATTAATTGTCACAGATGCACTTCTCTAAGTGAAAATATTAATAATACAAGGAACTGTGTATGTGGTAAGGTAGTGTATGAGAAGCACAGGAGCTCTTGCATATGGGAAACCAATATGTTTTCTGTCTAAGATTTATAAACCAAAAACTGCTCTGACAAGTCTACTAATTTGAGAAAGGTAAGCAAAGACAGATTAATGCTTTATATTTCTAACTAAAAATCATTTTACATTGCC
The DNA here is from genome assembly GCF_910594005.1 of Cervus elaphus. NCBI lineage: Eukaryota > Metazoa > Chordata > Mammalia > Artiodactyla > Cervidae > Cervus > Cervus elaphus. The sequence goes on along the minus strand of NC_057825.1, from coordinate 69,401,696 downwards.
AAAAAAGGCTATCTATAAACAGTTTTCTTTTGTTTTTGTTTTTTGTCTGTCTGTTGTGTTTTGTTCATTGTGACTTCTCAGCCCTTTGAAAGTATACCATTCTTCCTTGATTAGATCTTGGGCAGTATTTTAAAATAATCAAACAATCTATATATTTTATTTTCTAATATCATTGTTAAAGAAAATTTGTTAAGAAGTTGTTAAAGAATATTTCCTTCTTCTCTGTCTTAACTAGTTTTTATGTTGAAATTATTTTTTTCTTAATCACAATTTTTTTCTAAAAGCTTTCTTTTAACTTTCTATATTTTGCATAATAGCTACCCACATTTTTTCCTTTTCTGTAAATTAACATAATCCATCAACTTTCCATGGGTGAAGTCTCTTACAGTGTGGGTTCTGTGATCTAAAGCCAGCGTCAGTAGTTTCTTAGCAAATATAGAGTCAGTCTGAGACTATGGGCACTGGTAGGTGAAATGATCTTTAAAACCCAAGTAAGATGAATACTATGAAATTATAGCCCCTCTGGGCTTCCTTGGTTACTCAGATGCTAAAGAAACTGCCTGCAATGCAGGAGACCTGGGTTTGATTCCTGGGTTGGGAAGATCCCATGGAGGAGGGAAAGGCAACCCGCTATAATATTCTTGCCTGGAGAATCCCCATGGACAGCGGAGCCATGTGGGCTATGGTTCATGGAGTCTCAAAGAGTTGGACATGACTGAACGACTAAGCACATAGTCCCTCTAGCTTACTCCTTTATTTCTAAATGCAGTGATTATTATTTGTGAGATTTGATTCAGCATTGTGTACTATATCCTGGCATTAACAAATTAAAAAACTTTTTATATATACACATTTAACATAAATGGCTATCTTATGTTATGAGACTCTACCTGAAAAAATGGCTCAGTGTAAAAGTAGAAAATACTGTACCTTCCAAAAATGTCTAAAAGGACCAAATCTCTGTCCTGGGCTCACCTGCAACATCAAACCTAGCTGAATCTGAAGCTAAAGGTCACCTAAGAGCCTGAATGCTAATATCTATTAAAAGCTCTTACCTATATGAAGGCAACCATTTGACTATGCACAAGCAGACATAAAATATTGTGACTTAATAAGATAAAAATTCCTCATGACTCATACTTAAGAGAGCTTAAAATCTCATGTTTTTCACCCTAGATATGCCAGTTAAAAGTCAACCACAAAAGTGAAGAACAAATCTCTTGGCACAATTTAAGTCAGTGAACATAGTTAAAGTAAAAAAAAAAAAAAAAAAAATTGTGTGGTCACTAATTGCTAATGCATGAGGCTTTAGTTAGCATCTTTGATGCACATAAAAAATGCTTCTTCCCTGTTTTTTCCATCAAATACAATTCTAGGTTGCTCCATATATAATCCATTTATTTTTCTCAACCTGTTTTTTAATAAATCAATTGAAAGATACACAGAATTTAGACAATGATAAAAATCAACTTTATTATTGATTAAAAATATTGGAAGATGTGACTTGGGCATGGAGCCAGGTAGATTTGCTGACATCTTTTAGAATTGAACACATCCATCATTATTTTAATCCTGGCCTACTGAGCTCAATTATTAGATCACAATGCTACTTTCCTGTACAAAGGCTGGTTCCACAGGATAAAGGACAAAGCTCTGCTTACACAGATTCTTCTTCCCACATCACTAATCAACCAGTTAGAAAACTTGTTCTCCATCCTCTCTTCCCTTTCTCCTGCTTATTATTGTTTTATTTTGAGAAATAATAATATGCATATTCAGAAAAACACATAGAATTTTATAGGCTATCACTCAGTTGCTCAGTCATGTCTGACTCTTTCCTACCCCATGGACTGCAGCATGCCAGGCTTCTCTGTCCATCACCAACTTCCGGAGCTTGCTCAAACTCATGTCCATCGAGTCAGTGATGCCATCCAGCATCTCATCCACTGCCATCCCTTCTCCTCTCCCCTTTAATCTTTCCCAGCACCATGGCCTCTTCAAATGAGTCAGTTCTTCACATCAGGTGGCCGAAGTATTGGAGTTTCAGCTTCAGCATCAGTCCTTCCAATGAATATCCAGGATTGATTGCCTTTAGGATTGACTGGTTGGATCTCCTTCCAGTCCAAGGGACTTTCAAGATTCTTCTCCAACACTACATTTCAAAAGCATCAATTTCTTTGGCGCTCAGCTTTCTTTATAGTCCAACTCTCACATCCATACATGACTACTGGAAAAACCATAGCTTTGACTAGATGGAACTTTGCTGGAAAAGTAATGTCTCTGCTTTTTAATATGCTGTCTATGGTCATAGCTTTTCTTCCAAGGAGCAAGCATCTTTCAATTTCATGGCTGCAGTCCCCATCTGCAGTGAGTGATTTTGGAGCCACCCCCCAAAAAAGAGTCTGTCACTGTTTCCATTGTTTCCATAAAGTGATGGGACTGGATGCCATGATCTTAGTTTTCTGAATGTTGAGTTTTAAGCCAAATTCTCACTCTCCTCTTTCACTTTCATCAAGAGGCTCTTAGTTTTCTTCACTTTCTTTCATAAGGGTGGTGTCTTCTGTGTATCTGAGGTTATTGATATTTCTCTAGGCAATCTTGATTCCAGCTTGTGCTTCATTCAGCCTGGCATTTAGCATGATGTACTCTGCATATAAGTTAAATAAGCAGAGTGACAATATACAGCCTTGATGTACTCCTTTCCCTATTTGGAACCAGTCTGTTGTTCCATGTCCAGTTCTAACTGTTATCTCTTGACCTGCTTACAGAGTTCTCAGGAGGCAGGTCAGGTGGTCTGGTATTCTCATCCTTTAAGAATGTTCCACAGTTTGTTGTGATCCACACAAAGGCTTTGGTGTAGTCAATAAAGCAGGAGTAGATGTTTTTCTGGAACTCTCTTGCTTTTTCAATGATCCAGCGGATGTTGGCAATTTGATCTCTGGTTCCTCTGCCTTTTCTAAGTCCAGCTTGAGCATCTGGAAGTTCTAGGTTCACCTACTTTTGAAGCCTGGCTTGGAGAATTTTGAGCATTACTTTGTTAGCATTAAGATGAGTGTGATTGTGCTATAGCTGGAACATTCTTTGGCATTGTCTATGAAGATCTTAGCAGGAAATAAATTGACCTCTGATGGTTCAAGTAAAAATAGTGACTAATCAAAGAAGGATGAAAAATTAAAGGGACAGAGAAGTGACATGGAAAAACCTAGGGAACAATATGTGTTGAAAGCCATTACCAACCCTTGGACTGAAGAAGAAGGAGGAAGACAGATAAGATGTCACTTACTCAGAGCTACAACCATGGAGACAAGGATTTTTGATGGAAAGTGATTTCTGGTGATAGTCAGAAGGCTTTCTGGTGGTAGTCAGAAGGGACTGAAGCCTTGTCTAGAGATGCGCTTTCCCCCTTCAAGTCCATGTGTCTCTCTTCTCTATTGATGGTTTTTCTCCAGCACCACAAACATAGGAACTTGCTGAGCCAGGCAGCCACAATTCTGAATGGAGTTGGGTGAGGGAAAAGGAACACAAGACTAAGCAATCAGAGCAAACCTAAACATAATGGAGAAGAGATTCAGCCATCCTGTCCTGTGTGGAAATGCTTTTGAAACATATTCATGTATCTTTTTGAATTATACTTCTGTCTGGATATATGCCCAGGAATGGGATTGAAAGATCATATGGTAATTCTATTTAGTTTTCTGAGGAACCTCTATACTGTTATCCATAGTGACTGCACCAATTTGCATTCCCATCAACAGTGTAGGAGGCTTTGCTTTTCTCCACACTCTCTGCAGCATTTGTTATTTGTAGCTTTTTTGAAGATGGCTATTCTGACTGGTATGAGGTAATATCTCATTGTAGTTTTGGTTTGCATTTTTCTAATAACTAGTGATATTGAGCATATTTTCATGTGCCTGTTGGCTATCTGGATATCTTGTTTGGGAAAAAAAAATGTCCATTTAGGTCTTCTGCCTATTTTTGATTGGTTGTTTGTTTAGGGTCCATACCTAAGTCACATTTTGCAATATTTTTAATCAATAATAAAGTTGATTTTTTTGTCATCACCTAAACTTTGTATGGAGGAACCTGGTAGGCTACAGTCCATGGTGTCGCAAAGAGTTGGACATGATTGAGCGACTTCACTTTCAGCTTTTCAGCTTTCAAACTTTATGAGCTAGTTTTTTAGTTTATATTTTAATTGAAGGATAATTGCTTTACAGAATTTTTTTTCTGTCAAACATCAACAAGAATCAGCCATAGGTACACCCATGTCTCTTCCCTCCCAAAGCTCCCTTCCATCTCCCTCCCCATCCCACCATTCTAGATTGTTACAGAGCCCCTGCTTGAGTTCCCTGAGTCATGCAGCAAATTCCCATTGGTTATCTATTTTACATATGGTATTGTAAGTTTCTATGTTACTCTCTCGACACATCTCACCCTCTCCCTCCTCCCCTCCCTCTGTGTCCATAAGTCTGTTCTCTATGTATGTTTCTCCATTGCTGCCCTGCAAATAAATTCATCAGTACCATCTTCCCAGATTCTGTATATATGTGTTTCTAGATTCCATATATATGTGTTAGTTTGTGATATTTATATTTCTCTTTCTGACTTACTTCACTCTGTATAATAGGTTCTAGGTTCATCCACCTCATTAGAACTGACTCAAATGCATTCCTTTTTATGACTGAGTAGTATTCTATTGTATATATGCACCACAGCTTCTTTATCCATTCATCTGTCGATGGACATCTAGGTTGCTTCCACATTCTAGCTATTGTAAATAGTGCTGCAATGAACATTGGGGTACATATGTCTCTTTCAGTTTTGGTTTTCTCAGGATATATGCCTAGCAGTGGGATTGTTGGCTCATATGATGGTTTTATTCCTAGTTTTTTAAGGAATCTCTTTACTGTCTTCCAAAGTGGCTGTATCAATTTAAATTCCCACCAGCAATGCAAGAGGGTTCCCTTTTCTCCACACTCTCTCTAACATTTATTGTTTGTAGACTTTTTGATGATGGCTATTTTGACTGGTGTGAGGAGGTATCTCATTGTAGTTTTGACTTGCATTTCTCTAATAATGAGCAACATTTAGCATCTTTTCATGTGTTTGTTAGCCATCTGTACATCTTCTTTGGAGAAATATCTGTTTAGGTCCTTTTCCCACTTTTTGATTGGGTTGTTTGCTTTTCTGGTATTGAGTTGTATGAGCTGCTTGTATATTTTGGAAATTAATTCTTTGTCAGTTGTTTACTTTGCTTTTATTTTCTCCCATTCTGAGAGTTGTTTTTTCACCTTGTTTGTAGTTTCTTTTACTGTGCAAAAGCTTTTAAGTTTACTTAGATCCCACTTGCTTATTTTTGTTTTTATTTCCACTACTCTAGGAGGTGGGTCATAGAGGATCTTCTTTGATTTCTGTCATCTAGTGTTCTGCCTATGTTTTCCTTTAGAAGCTTTTTAGTTTCTGGTCTTACATTTAGGTCTTTAATCCATTTTGAGTTTATCTTTGTGTATGGTGTTAGGAAGTGTTCTAATTTCATTTTTTTACATGTAGCTGTCCAGTTTTCCCAGCACCACTTATTGAAGAGACTAACTTGGCCCCATTGTATTTTCTTGCCTCCTTTGTCAAAAATAAGGTACCCACGGGTGTGTGAATTTATCTCTGGGCTCTCTATCTTGTTCCATTGGTCTATATTTCTGTTTTGTGCCAGTGCCATACTGTCTTGATGACTGTAGCTTTGTAGTATAGTCTGAAGTCAGGAAGGTTGATTCCTCCAGCTCCATTCTTCTTTCTCAAAACTACTTGGGCTATTCCAGGTCTTTTGTGTATCCATATGAATTGTGAGATGTTTTGTTCTAGTTCTGTGAAAAATGCCATTGGTAATTTGATAAGGTTTGCATTGAATCTGTAGATTGCATTTGGTAGTATAGTCATTTTCACAATATTGATTCTTCCTACCCAAGAACATGGAATGCCTTTACATCTATTTATGTCATCTTTGGTTTCTTTCATCAGTGTCTTCTTATCTTCTGTATGCAGTTCTTTTATCTCCTTAGGTAGATTTATTTCTATATATTTTATTATTTTTGCTGCAATGGTGAATGGGATTGATTCCTTAATTTCTCTTTCTGATTTTTTCATTGTTAATATATAGAAATACAATTGATTTCTGTGTATTGACCTTGTATCCCATGACTTTGCTAAATTCACTGATTAGCTCCAGTAATTTTCTGATAATTCCTTTTGGGTTTTCTACGTGTAGTATCATGTTATTTGCACACAGTGAAAGTTTTACTTCTTCTTCTCTGAGCTGGATTCCTTTTATTTATTTTTCTTCTCTAATTGCCCTAACTAAGACTTATTCAGCTATGTTGAATAATAGTGGTGAGAGTGGACACCCTTGTCTTGTTTCTGAACTTAGAGGGAACACTTTTAGTTTTTCACTGTTGAAAATAATGTTTTCTATTGGCTTATCATATATGGCCTTTACTATGTTGAGTTAGATTCCTTCTATGCACATTTTTTGAAGTGTTTTTACCATAAATGTGTGCTGAATTTTGTCAAAAGCTTTTTCTACATCCATTGAGATGATCATGTGGTTTTTAACTTTCAATTTGTTAATACTGTGTATCGCATTGATTGATTTGTGTATATTGAAGAATCCTTGTATCCCTGGAATAAACCCAGCTTGATCATAGTGTATGAACTTTTTAATGTGTTGTTGAATTATGTTTGCTGGATTTTGTTGAGGATTTTTGCATCTATGTTCATCAATGATATTGGCCTGTAATTTTCTTTTTTGCATGTGTTTTCCTTCCCTGGTTTTGGTATCAGGGTGATTGTGATCTTGTAGAATGAGTTTGGAAGCACCTGGCATTCTTCTTGGTTGTGGAGTCTGCTCCTGTGGATGGGGTTGGATTGATGTCCTCTGATATTTTCCTGGTTGGGGGAGCGTGTGCCTTTGTTCTGGTTAATGGAGCTGGATCTTGTCTCTCTCAAGGGCAGTGCAGAGTCCAGTAGTAGGTTTCGGGGTGTCTCTGGGTTCAGCGTGTCTTTGGGCAGTCCTTCCTTCTGGCTTTGGCAATGTTAGACACACCTATTTTCCCAGCATCATCAAAGTGGCCCTCTCAGCATATCTTCACTGCCACCAGCTCCCTACTTGTCCCTGAGATCTTTACTGGTACTTCTGTTCCCCCTGTGCCGCCCTGAACTGCAGGCTGAAGCTTGCTAGGTAGGGGCTTGTGTCGATCTCTTCTTGGCTCTCTGACCCTGCCCTCTGTGTTGCCGAGGCTTGTGTGGCTTTCCCTCAGCCCCCGAGCTCACCCTCTATGTCATGGGGCTTGTCTGTTCTTGTTTTGGCTCCCTGGCCTGCCCTCTGGGCTGTGCTGTTTGTGTGTGCTGGAGAGGTTTGTATGCTGCTCCTCTCTTGGCACCCCTGGCCCGCCCTCTGCACCATGGGGCTTCCATGTGCTTCTCTTGGTTCCCTGAGCCCACTGTTTGCTCAAGGCTACAGTCCATGAGGTTTTTACGGGCTGAGAAATGCAGCTTTCTCTGTTTTCTGCCCTCTAGGTCTCTGCTTTGTCCAATTTTCTGACATTCCACAGCTCTCACTTGGACCCACCTATCAAGGTACTTCCCAGTGCAAGGAAACACTTCCTGCTTCATGACTCCCTGCCTCCCTCCAGGACACAAGCTACCATCTAGAAGTTCTTCGCCTTTTCCCTTTTTATGTCTCCATCCTCTCTCCTACCTTGTTTCAGGGAGTTTAGCCTGCTCCCCTGGAGTCCTGGGGTCTTCTGCCAGTCACCTAGAGGTTGCTTAGTAGGAGTTGTTCCATATCTTAATGAGTTTTTGATGTATTTGTGGGGAGGCTGGCAATCTCCCTATCTTACTCCCCCACCATCTTCTTCTGCTCCTGTATGAGCTATTTGTATACTAGAGAAATTAAACTTCTGTTGCTCGTATAGTTTGCAAATATTTTCTCCCATTCCAGGTTGTCTTTTTGTTTATGGTTTTCTTTGCTGTTCAAAACCTTGTATGTTTGATTAGTTACCATTTATTTATTTTTTCTTTTTATTTCTATTGCCTTGGGAGACTGACCTAAGAAAATACATGTACAATTTATGCCAGAGAATGTTTTTCCTATGGTCTTTTCTAGGAGTTTTATGATGTTATGCCACAAATGAATCTATCTACAAAACAGAAACAGACTCACAGACATACAGAATAGACTGTGGTTGCCAATGGGGAGAGGTGGAGGGGATGAATTGGGGATGTTAGTAGTTGCAAACTATTACATATAGAATGCATAAACAACAAGGTCCTACTGGATAGCACAGAGAACTATATTCAATATCCAAGGATAAACATATGGAAAAGAATAGAAAAAAGAATGCATATATGTGTATAACAGTAGAAATTAACACAACATTGTAAATCAACTAAATGTGCATGCAAACATGCATGCATGCATGCTCAGTTCTATCTGATTCAATATGACCCCATGGACTATAGCTCACCAGATTCTTCTGTCCATGGGATTTTTCAGGGAAGAATACTGGAATGAGTTGCCATTTTCTCCTGCAGGAGATATTCCTGACCCAGGGATTGATCCTGTGTTTCCTGCATTGGGAGGAGGATTCTTCTTTACCACTGAGCCACCTCTATACATCAATAAAATAGTAATAATAAAGGTGAGTTACTTAGAAAAACAAAAAAGAAACACATTCATTATTGTTTCTTAGTATTGATTACTAGTTACCCCTGATGGTACACATCAGAGTTGCCAAATAAAAATACAAAGTGCCCAGTTAAATTTGAATTTTAAGTAAACAGCAAATAATTTTTAGCATAGGTATACACCATACAAAATTTGACACATAACTTAACATTAAGAAAGTATGTACTGTTATCTGAAATTCAAATTTAACTAGGGATCCTGTTTTTTATATGGCAACCCTCTACTACACTCATTAACAGACTCTTTTGGAGGCCCTTCTTCCCATTCTTTGTCTCACTTTTCCCATAATCTAATTTGTGATCTTTGGTTCACCTCCCAACTCAATTGACACTCAAGTTATTGTAAGGTCTAGCTTTGGGGAAGTTTTGCTGAGCATGAGACCAACTGATAACAAATGAAGCAAAAGGAAATTGGAGGGAAAATAAAGATTATAGTAAAGATTAGGGTAAAGAAAATAGTAAAAACTGGATAAATTTGGTGGCTATTTTCCATGTGAAATGAAAAAACAAGTTATTGATAGTGAGTTCTCCAATGTCCTGGTGCTGCATTATCTGAGTTAGGGGAGAGTGCTCTCTGACTGGAAAGATTACTCTCCTGTTTTTACTAAAACTTGCTTGCAACACATAATCTAATTTGACAATTAGGAAAAGAAACAGCAAAGGACTTGGGGACAGAAATATCAACAAAGGAAATATAGAGTTTCAAAACTCTTGTAAAGAGGGACTCTCTCAGGAAGAAAAAAAAAAAAAAAAAAGAACAAAACTCTTGTAAAGAGAAAATAAGCTTGGAAGAGGGATAAAAATGCCAATTGATGGCAGAATATGTAACCTCATAATATCTCTTGTGTGGGATCTCAGGTCTTTGCACTGATTCATGATAGAAAGACTCATGGTGCGAGGCTTTGACTTCTGAAGACTGAAGTTCAATTTGTATTGTTTTTTAGCTGTTCTAATAAGTATTCTGTAACATTCTGGGCAAAATAAGAAGATGGAGTAATAAGAAGATTAAAAAAGTGGTGGCAATATAAGTATTGGTGACATCTCCATTTTGAGAGATGTGCTGTTTATTCTAATACTAGAATGCTTCAGTGATCTAGGTGTAAGTGAATAGGATACCCAGCTACTACTACTCAGGTGGCTAGGGTACAGAATAATTCATACTTAACCAGATTTTAATTGAAAATGCTAATTGAGGGCCTCTAGAGCTACTGAAGTGGAGAGTTGTGATAAAATTCAAACAGCTCAAACTCCCTGAAGGACAAGAAAATATTGAATTCTTTCATTAGAGAAATGATGCATGTAGGTGTATTGATACTTTCAAGCCCTTGATATAATAGGCCTGTCTAGCCAGTAAAATCAACAGCTGATAGGCCTTGGTGATTCTCAATGCTGAGGGAAGTCACTTCCTAATCGTCACTGTCACAGTCACTCCAGGAGAGGAAATGTAGCAAGGTGGAGAAAAGTTGAACAAGCTACTTTATCCCACTAATGCTTTCTTTTCTATTTTTTTTTTTTTTTTTTTGAGAGATATCCAGAAATTGCTTGCTTTACATAAGAAGTAACGAAATACATTTTTGTCATGCTGGCCAAAGTTATTTTAATGTCCTGCTTTATTATCCTAATCTAATTAAAAATGACTAGAAAATCACTACCAGAGCTAAAATTAATTATACTGATGATTTAGTATTAGTTAAAAAAAAAAAAAAAATCTAGGGAAGAGTACTTTGTTTTTGGCATTTTAATCTATTTTTTTTCCAGTTTTGAGATATAACTGACATTTATCACTGCATAAATTTAAGGTATAATGGTCTGACTTACATATAGTGTGAAATGATTATCACAACGTTTAGTTAGTGTCTATTATCTCATGTAGGTACAATACAAAGAAGAAAGAGAAGAGAAACATGTTTTCCTTATAATAAGAACTCTTAGGATTTACTTTCTTAACAACTGTTAGGTATACTGGAGTGAGTAGCCATTCCCTTCTCTAGGGGATCTTCCCAGCCCAGGGATTGTACCTGGGTCTCCTGCATTGTAGGCACTCTACTCTCTGAGCCACAAAGGAAGCCCTATGTATATTATATGTGGATTTTAACTATAGTCATCATGAACAGTATATTATTAAATGGAGAGTATGGTGTGCAATTTGATGTCTCTGGGTTGACTGATATTAGGACAAAATACAAAAAAAAAGTTGAATTTTTGCATTTTTATGAAATTCAAGTTGTTGTCAGTAAAGACATATGTTGTTTGGAGTTTCTGGTAAAATCCAGAAGGAGAGTAAAAACAGTGGCATTTAGAATACAGTACTCAACAGCTGACTGATGTTATCTGTTCACTACTTACCTTGTGACAAACAGTTACTCTAGTTTCATCTTTGACTGGCTTTGTGAGCTTGTGCAAGCTATCTACTCATTGTGTCTCAGTTTCATTATGCATAGAATAAGGAAAATACAGCCCCAAGACTGTTATGAGTAATAAATAGTGAATATATGTGGACAGTTTTGAACAGTGACTGCTACCTGTTGAACAGTGACTGCTAAAAAATGCTCAGTAACTATAATCTATCTATTTGCTTTTGGGGCATTAGTTGACACTCACCAAACACGGACATTCATTAACTTAAAGCAGGGATTCTAACAATACCCTGAGTGATGTCAGAAACAAAAAGGATCTGCTAAGGAAGAAGCAGCTCAGGAAATTTCATTGATTAAATAAGAAGATGGTATCTTCAGAAACATGAATAATGAATAATGGTATATTCAAAACTATCCAGAGAACTCAGAGACAAGACATAGCAGATGCCTTAGTCTGTTTGAATCTCTAGACAGTTTATCTCCAGAAATGAAGTATGAGGATCATGATAAAAATAATTTTATCTTTTGGAAGATGGGGCAGCTAAGGAGGCAGTTTTACTGAAGTGTAATTTACATATAACATATTTCACCCTTTTTAGTGTGTGATTCAATAGGTTTAAATATGTGTACAGATGTATAACTTCTGTCTCATACAAGATATAGGATATATACCGCATCACGCAAAATGTCAATCATTTATAATCAGTCCTCTCCCATCACTCATGGCCCCATCACCACTGTCAGCTTTTTGTCATTACAGATTTGTTTTTCTAGACTTTTATATAATCTAAATCATATAAAATATAGTTTTAGAGTCTGGCTTTTTTCTCATAGTACAAAGTTTCTACAATTCATTCATGTATTGCATGAGAATGAATATGGTTTATTTATTGCAATGTTCTTTTCACTGAGCAGGGCTATGTCTTAAAGACTGTAGACAACCATCCAACTGAGGCGGATATTCTCAAAGGAGAAAGAAAATCAAGTTTAAATCAATATGATTCATTCTCAGGTGGTGCTGTTGTAAACCCTCCTGCCAATGCAGGAGACCTAAGAGATGCGGGTTCTATCCCTGACTTGGGAAGATCCCTTGGAGGAGGGCATGGCAACCCACTGTAGTATTCTTGCCTGGAGAATTCCATAGACAGAGGAGCCTGGTGGGCTATGGTCCATAGCGTCATGAAGAGTCAACCATGACTGAAGTGACTTAGCATGCACGCATGGCTTTCAACTCATAAAAAGTAAAAAATCTCCAATTTTATTCACACAAATACATAGTTGAGGACTGTTGCAATACCTTTTATTACTAGATAGTATAAATGGAAGCTGGCAAAAGCTTTTCTGAGGCATATAGGCATATATTTTACGTAAATAAAAACACAATTCCATAAGTGTATACAATCTGAGGATGGTAACATTATAAACACATTTAGAAACTTATTGGTGCTAAGGTAGATGCAAAATTTTGATATGTATAGAAACAGTGTGGTTTCAGGGTCTCTTAATCTTTTTCAAAATTCCAATTTGTTAATTTTTTTGCTTTTTTTTAGTCACTAAGTCACGTACGACTCTTTGTGACCCCATGGACAGTAGCCTGCCAGGTTTCTCTGTCTGTGAGATTTTCCAGGCAAGAATACTGGGTTGCCTGTATTGGGTTGCCTGAGTGGGTTGCCATTTGCTTCTCCAGGGGATCTTCCCAACCCAGGGCTCAAACTAGTGTCTCCTGCAGCGGCAGGCAGATTCTTTATCACTGATACATGAGGGGAAGCCCCCAGAGAGAATAAAAAAATAAGAACAATTATGTGTACACACATACTTACCACTTCGGGCATTATTTATTAATTTGTATAGATGCAAATTTCCATCTAGCATTATTCATTTTTCCTGAATGTGAAGGTCTAAAGATGATGTGTTCTCTTAGCTTCTGACTGTTTGTTTTATAGTCTTTATTTTGCTTTTATTTCTGAAAAGTATTTACACTCGTTATAGAATTTTAGTTTTAAGTGTATCCTTTTTCTTCTAGTACTTTAAAGATGTAGTTCCATTGCTTTCTGGTTTGCATATTTTTTAAGAAGTGTAATTTAGCTCTCTTCTCTACGAGTAATGCTTCTCCACTTTCCCTGGATGCTATTAAAGTTTTCTCTTTTATCATTGGTATTCAGCAATTTGATCATGCTTAGTTCTGACATGGTTTCTTCTATGTTTCTTTTGTTTGGGATTCATTTAGCATCTTGAATCAGGAGTTTTAAACTTTAATCAAATTTGGAAAATTTAAACCAATCTTCTTCAAGGGTTCACCACCACCTCATATTAGACTGGTTGATACAGTCCCACAGGCCATTAATATTCTATTTATTTCTATTAATTTACTTTCATTGACTCATTTTCAATCACTTATATTTATCTGCCTTCAAGTTACTCTTTTTTGTAATGTGTAATTTGCTGTTAATCCCATCAAATATATTTTTGAATGAGGATTTAAAAAAATCTTCCATTTCTTTCTTAACTATCATATTTTCCTTTACATTCTGAATATATAATAGATTTGCAGTAGCTGTATCAAGAACAATGTCTGCCAATTCTCTTTTCTGACATTTTGATACTCTTAATTAATTGATTTCCACTCTATCCCCAACTCCCACATGAGTTATGGGTCATATCTTTTGTCTCACTTAGTTTGTCTGGTAATTTTTATTAGATCTCAGACGTTGCAATTTGCATTATTGCATATTAGATTTTGTTATTATATTTCAAAGATGTCAGACTTGCTTATGCATGCAGTCAATTATTTCATTCCTGTATCAATTTTATCCTTTTGTTGTTCAGTTGCTAAATCATGTTCAACTCTTTGCGACCCCATGGCCTTCAGCATGCCAGACTTGCCTGTCCTTCACCATCTCCCAGAGCTTGCTCAAAGTCATGTCCATTGAGTCAGTGATGCCACCCAGCCATCTCATCCTCTGTTGTCTCCTTTTCCTGCCCTCAATCTTTCATTGCATCAGGGTCTTTTCTAATGAGCTGGCTCTTTGCATCAGGTGGCCAAAGTATTGGAGCTTCATCTTCAACATCAGTCCTTCCAATGAATATTCAGGTTTAATTTCCTTTATTATTGACTGGTTTGATCTCCTTGAAGTCCAAGAGACTCTCAAGAGTCTTCTCCAACACCAAAGTTCAAAAGCATCTGCTCTTTGGTGCTCAGCATTCTTTATCGTCCAACTCTCACATCCATACTTGACTACTGGAAAAACCATAGCTTGGACTACATGGAACTTTGTCAGCAAAGTAATGTCTCTGCTTTTTAATATGCTGTCTAGGTTGGTCATCACTTTTCTTCCAAGGTGGTTGTAGTCACCATGTGCCGTGGTTTTGGAGCCCATGGAGATAAAATCTGTCACTGTTTCCATTGTTTCCCATCTATTTGCCATTAAGTGATGGGACCAGATGCCATGACCTTAGTTTTTTGAATGTTGACTTTCAAGCCAGCTTTTTCACTTTCCTCTTTGACCCTCATTAAGAGGCTTTTTTAGTTCCTCTTCACTTTCTGCTATTAGAGTAATATTATCTGCATATTTGAGGTTGATATTTCTCCTAGCAGTCTTGATTCCAGATTGTGATTCATCCAGCCTGGAATTTCACATGATGTACTCTTCATAAAAGTTAAATAAGCAGGGTGACAATATACAGTCTTGACGTACTTCTTTCCCTGTTTTGAACCAGTCTGTTGTTCCGTGTTCAGTTCTAACTGTTGCTTCTTGACCGGCATACAGGTTTCTCAGGACATAGGTAAGGTGGTCTGGTATTTCCATCTATTTAAGAACTTTCCACAGTTTGTGGTGATCCACAAAATCAGAAAGTTTAGCATAGTCAATGGAGCAGAAGTAGATATTTTTCTGGAACTCCCTAGCATTCTCTATGGTCCAGCAAATGTTGGGAATTTGATCTATGGTTTCTCTGACTTTTCTAAATCCAGATTGTGTATCTAGAAGTTCTTGGTTCACATACTGATGAAGCCTATCTTGCAAGATTTTGAGCATCACCTTGCTAGCATGTGAAATGAGTGCAATTGTAGGGTTGTTTGAACATTTTTTGACATTGCCCTTCTTTGGGATTGGAATGAAAACTGACGTTTTTCAGTTCTGTGGCCACTGCTGAGTCTTCCAAATTTGCTGACATATTGAGTGCAGCACTTTAACAGCATCATCTTATCAGATTTTAAATCGCTCAACTGGAATTCTCATCACATCCGCCAATTTTGTTTGTAGTAATGCTTCCTAGGACCCACTTGACTTCACATTTCAGTGTATCTGGTTCTAGAAGAGTAACCACACCATCATATTTATCTGAGTCATTATGACTTTTTTTGGTATAGTCCTGTGTTTTCTTGCCACCTCTTCTTAATCTCTTCTGCTTCAGTTAGGTCTTTACCATTTCTGTTCTTTATCTTGACCATCTTTGCATGGAGATGTCCCTTGATATCTCGAGTTTTCTTGAAGAGATATTTAGTCTTTCCAATTTGTATTGTGTTCATCTATTTATTAGCATTAGCATCTATTTATTAGCATTCATTGGCATTTTTCACTTAAGAAGGCTTTCTTATCTCTCCTTATTATTCTCTGGAACTCTGCTTTCAGTTGGGTATATCTTTCCTTTCTACTTTCCCTTCTGCTTCTCTTTTTGCCTCAGCCATTTGTAAAGCCTCCTAAGACAACCACTTTGCATTTTTGGATGTCTTTTTCTTTGGGACCATTTTGGTCGCTGCCTCCTGTACAATGTTACAAACTTCCATCCGTAGTTCTTCAGGCACTCTGTCTACCATATTTATTTTCTTGAATCTATTCATCATTTCCTCTGCATAATCATAAGGGATTTAAGGTCATATAAGAATGGTCAAGTGGTTTTCCCTACTTTCTTCAATTTAAGCTTGAATTTTACTTACAGTGCTCATGATCTGAGCCACAGTCAGCTCCAGGCCTTGTCTCTTACTGACTATGAGGGATACTCCATTTCTTCTAAGGTTTTTCTTGCCTGTAATAGTAGATATAATGGCAATTGGAACTGATTCCTAAGATGTTGATGTTCTATCTTGCCCTGTCCTGCTTTACCACATCCAATTTACTTGATTCACAGACCTACCATTCCAGGTTCCTATGCAATATTGTTCTTTATAGCATCAGATTTTACTTTCACCACTGGACACATCCATAGCTGAGCATTGTTCCTACTTTGCCGCAGCAACTTCTTTCTTTCTGGAGCTATTATTTACAAATTATTTACGATGACTCCAATTCTATCGTTTATAAGCTCAAGATTCAGCAATCTCCAATTGTTTTTAAATTATGTATAAAGCCTATACAAAATATGCAATTTAAATTTTAAGTTGCTTGTCTAAATAACAGATTAATTATGCAGTAAAATGTGATATGAAATAAGGATCTTTAAGACAAGACTTGATCTCTAGTTTTAGAGTCTTCTACATTTAAAAAATGCTTCTTATCCTCACAAAGATGCATCTGTAAAATAAAGATAGCAATGATATCTAATTCATAATTTTGTTGAGATGATAGCATGGAGCAATCCATGTCAAGGGATTAGATGTTAACTGTAGAGTCTATTAAGTTTTCACCTTATGTGGGCCATTATTAAATATATATATGGTAGTGGTGGTGGTCTAGGCATTAAGTTGTATCTGATTCTTATGACCCCATGGACTGTAGCCTACCAGACACTTCTGTCCATGGGATTTCCCAGGCAAGAATACTGGAGTGGGTTGCCATTTCCTTCTGCAGGGAATCTTCCCAACCCAGAGATCAGACCTGGCTGTCCTGCATTGCAGGTGAATTCTTTACCAACTGACCCACCAGGGAAGTCCCTCAAATATGTGTGTGTGTGTGTATACACATATGATCTTGAGCAAATTGTTTCCCTACTCTGAGTCGCAAGTTTATTTTGTGCAAAACAAGAATGGTGATTAAGATAATTTCTAAGTTAGTTTCATTATTTCCAAGGTTTTTAAAAAATGATGTTAATCTTTAGGTTGGTTTTGATTTTATGGTGATGGTTATTGCTATGAAACCCCAAAATGATATGTTAGAAACTGCATGTGAGAAAGGAATGCAGTAATATATAAAATATTTTTTTAATTTGGAAACAGTTTTGAGAAGTCACCATTTTACAAAGCATAATAAATGAGAATATGATTATATTTTAAAAGGTTGTCCTGAAAGTGGGTGGCTCCCTTTTAAATTGGCTCCATGAGCAAAGAAAATAAAAAACCCTAACCTGGAATGTTGAGTTTTAGAGACATGTAAATATTTCAGAAATGTAGGCCTACATTTCAAAGTTTGCACTCTGTTTTGTTCTTTAAGAAATAAAAAAAAAAAAAAAGAATGTAAGCTGATAGAACTGTACTGAATAAATGCATATCATATTCAGCTATTTGTCTAAAGGATTCACCTAAATGTCCCCTACCAATTAATTCATTGAGAATACAGGAATTTTCTGAGTACTAACCTTACCTCCTTTTTATCATCTTTTTATGTTAATCTGTAATGCAAATTCAGTATAATGCTATCTGTCATTACAACCCAGCTTTAGCATAGAGTAAAAACTAAAAGAAGAAAAACTAAGAGAAGAAATTTTGTCAGAGAAGCTACCAAAGCAAATAAAATTCTTGTTCCTCTAAGAACTTACCATAACCTTTTCATGTGAAACTTCTTCAAAAGTTGAAAAGAATCAAATAGAGTCTTGAATTATCAGTACAGTAATATCTTTGATCTAACATAATATGTGAATAATCTGCTTTAAGAATAATTTTCCATGTAACTATTGCAATTGATTCAAGAGCCTACATCTTTCAATTCTGCGTATTTTGGGGTGAGAATAGTTTTGGGTTGCACTATATATTTGTCTGCTTTTAAAGATATTATCTGGAATGTCATCACCCTTTTCTTAATGACTCCAGTAACTAATTACTTTCTCTTTTTATCCTCTGCCCTACCTTTGGCATTTTATTTTGACCTTTGTATGTTTTTTTTTTCTTTTTTCCCCTCTGTTCCTCTGCTCTTGTTAGTGACTCTGCTCTGGTGCCTGTGTCTAGCTCTGTTGGTACTGCTTTTAATTAGGTGTGAGAGGGAGAACAGATTATCACATTTATTATAATTATATATTAAATTAATTTGGACAGTAATATGCAAATCACTGAGGTCAGTATTAGGTGGCTAATAAAGAGTATAAGACACATTACATGAGATAATAATCTTTGGATACATTATGAATTTTTTACACTGTAATTTCAACATTGTTCTATTCTCCTAAGTGACGTTAAATTCAACAGAGTTTTACTACTAAGAAATTTATATTTTAATGGTGTAATGATAGGGAATAAGTCAATAACTATAACTAAAAATGAAAAATACTATTATGATGGAGGCAGAAAAGAGGCTTGAATACAGGTTAAAATGTGTTAAATAAGCACTTGCTATGATTGCTATTTAGCAGTTCATATTTTTTATTTTATTTGATTGTTTTAGTTATTGCTTGTATGCTATGTTCCAGAGTATTGGGGTTGCCAGAAAACTGATTTGGAGATAAGCAGAATGTTACACATTAGAATATTCAAATCAACATTTTTTTCTTGTTCTATTAACAAAATTTGTTTGATTTTTTGTGATCTGTTAGTGATATCCCTGAATGATATCCTGCCAGGCTTCTGTGTCCATCAGATTCTCCAGGCAAGAATACTGGAGTGGGTTGCAGCGCCCTCCTCCAGGGTATATTCCCAGCCCAGGGATTGAACTCACATCTCTGGCATCTCCTGCATTGCAGATGGTTTCTTTACTACTGAGCCACTGGGGAAGCCCATAGCCGTGGTAATGTGCCATAATAACAATAGATCTAAAGTATAATTTAAAAGAATCACGATTTGTAATCAGCTTGTAATTTACAGATCAGGTGGATGCATTTTCAATGACATGAAAAAATTCTCTATTAAATCACACAATATTTATTATAAATGCATTTATTATAAAATTACTATAATGTATATAACCAATATTAATTTTAATTAAAAACCTGCAAATAACCTTATCCATACCTGCTTTTACAATATTTCTTTGCCTCTTCCAGTTATTCCAATAAATCCTCTTCCTTTTCATAATACCCTAAAGTATTCTGAAGCCATAAATTTTAGAGTTTCTCCCCAAAACAAGATTTCCATCATAAAACATATGTGAAGTGCTAGGCCTGTGTCTAACAAATTATATTAACTCACATAAAGATGCTATAGCTATCCATAGAAAAATGTAAATTAAAGACAGAAGAAAGATAGACTTTCCTCTAGGAATATTGATTTATTATTTATTATTAGGCCATATACTTGGCTTTCAAACTCATGGCTTTGCATATTACTTTTAAAAAATTTATCAATAGTTTGGTTTTATGAAGTTCATCAATGATATACCTAAATGAAATTCCTTGTCATACTTAACAGAAACTAAAATAATAAATGTCATGATATAGAGCAAGCATTTTCAACAGGGGCTATATTATTCCCAAGGGAGCAAAAATTGGTTGCTGGGATGGAGGAGAGGCAAAATATTCTTAAATATTACACTAACTTGTTGCCCTCCAAAGGATCACAACACATAAACAGATCTGTTGTACTGAACTTACATGGAGTATTGGGTAGGAATAAAAGGTCTAAAATGGCACTTTGGATGGATGGGATGATAATGAGAAAAATGTAGAGAAATACTGTGTAAAGGAAAAAGCTCTGAAATTTGTCAGCTGCCAAACCTTGTCAAAATCCTATAAATTGAGGAAACAATTACATTTCACCTTAATTTATTAATTC
The DNA here is from genome assembly GCF_910594005.1 of Cervus elaphus. NCBI lineage: Eukaryota > Metazoa > Chordata > Mammalia > Artiodactyla > Cervidae > Cervus > Cervus elaphus. Next base: position 69,381,752 of record NC_057825.1, on the reverse strand, counting down.
AACATGCATTAATTTATTGCCCACATTATACTATGTACTGAGAATATAGCTTTGAAATGAATAGCAAAGGTGCGTGGTCTCTTTGAACTTAAATTTAGTAAGGAAGACAGAAAATACATACTTAAATACATAAATTATCTAATATCAGATACTTGTGAAGGCTATAATAAAAGAATGTTCTGATTTACTTTACAGTAATGATTCAGAATCAATTTTATTTATTGAATTAATGTCTGGGTATTGAGTACTTTCTAGGTGCCAGCCACTGAGCTAAACAATAAGTAAACAGGGTTATGTTTCTGTCTTCATGGATAGGCTAGTGGGGAAGACAGATGTTAAGTCATTTTAAAAATTTGCCTTAGCCAAGGCTTCTGTTTGTTCTCCACTATATTTATTTATTTTTCTTGCCAATGAATTAGTTGGACAAACAATTGCCAACCTAGGCTACATTCCACAGCCTGTCTCTCAACTATGTGTGACAAGATAGTTAATGTTTTGTCCAATAGGAAGCAGTAGAAGTAGCGTATATTACACTCTTTGTCTTGGTCTCCCTTCTTTTGCCTTGCCTGTTTTATTTATTTATTTATTTACTTTTGGCTGTGCTGGGTCTCGCTGTACAGGCTTTTCTCTAGTTGTGAGTGGGGACTACGCTCTAGCTGCAGTGGGTGGGCTTCTCATTGTGGTGGCTTCTCCTGTTGTGGAGCCTGGGCTCTAGGCATGCAGGCTTCATAATTACGGCATGTGGGTTCAGAAGTTGCGGCTCCCAGGCTCTAGAGCAAAGGTTCAGAAGTTGGAGCACAGGCTTAGATGCTCTAAGGCATGTGGGATCTTCCCAGACCAAGGACTGAACCCATGTCTCTTGTATTGGCAGGCAGATTCTTTACCACTGAGCCACCAGGGAAGCCTGGATTCATGTTTTTGATACTTTTTGTTTGCTTATAATGGTTTAACTTCTATCCTAATTAATATAGATACACAGATGTACACTGTGTTAAATATTATGCAGACTAGAACATAGAGCTTCAGGGCAGATAGCAGGTGGCAGCTACTTAAGATTAGGTGGTTGGTGATAGTGAATCAGAGAAAATATATTTAAATTGACATTTGAAGAATAGGAGTCATACTGAGATGAGGAATGGAGTAAGAGGGTGGATGTGCAGAGTTCATGAAATGGAAAGAACTGGAGGAACTTTAGGAATCCCTGCAAGTCCAATATATTTAAAGCATAGAAATAAAGTGCTAGGTTAGTAAGAGCCAAGTTTGGACAGAGACCATGCACACATTTGATAAAGCATTTACATTTATTCTAAGTGACAGTGGCAAGCAGAGGAATCTCATGGATCTTGTTGCTACTTTATAACATTAAGATATCTTAATATAAAGAGATCTCTGACTTTTGAATGATAGAATATGCTTTCATTGGAAACAAAATGGAAGCAAGAAGACTTGTTAGAGGAGTTTTTCAATCTAGGTCAGAAATGATGGTGACTTTTAAAAAGTCTTTATACCAACTTATGTGTGAAAAATTCATATTTGGAAGGCTTGAGTCTTAAAATGCTAGGAAATATATCGGGGGACTTCTTAAAATCCATTGATTTTGCTTTCTTTTGATCCTTCATAAATGCTACATCCACCTCCAGTTGCTGCTACATGACTTCCCCTAGGTTACTTACCTAACTTTACCAACAGTTTAACTTTGCCATTCCAATTTAAATTAAATGTCTGGTTTTTCTTTTTTTTTCTAAATCCAATAGCTCTTTGAGGCCTAAAACTATCATGTACTGAAAATATGTAGGAATAGAAATGCTCTAGTCTCTTTCTGACCTGGGTTTGATTTCTGGGTTAGGAAGATCCTCTGGAGAAGGAAATGGCAACCCACTCCAGTATTCTCACCTGGAGAATCCCATTGCCAGAAGAGCCTGACAGGCTACAGTCCTTGGGATCGCAAGAGTCGGACACAACTTAGCGACTAAACCACCACCACAGTCTTTCTTATTTTAGAGAATTTAACAGCCATTACTATCAAAAGGGGAAAATAGCTAATTTATTTTATAATTATGTTATAGCTTTCCCTTATTTTTTCCCCCATTCTAAACCACAGATTAGAAAACATTCTAATAAAATATGTCCAAAATCTTTGCACTAAGTGTTCCAATGACATTACACTCCATTTTACGGTCTTCTTAGGCATAGTGTCTAGATCCTTGAAAAACTCTGTGGGTGATAATATTTAATTCTGTAATCTATTCAGTTTTATATTAACTATTTTGACTCTGAAGATGACTCATCTTCCCTAATAGCAGATTGTCTGGAAGTTCCAAATTCTCATATTCAGAGTATCACATTAAAACTAAGGATATTTTCTCTAGTTCGCCAATCTAATTAACATGATCACTCAGCTGAACAAACCATCACACTAGCAAGTCAATTGTTAGGGTCATTTCAGGTATTTTTAGATTAATGTCTTTAATAACACAGAAACAGTGATCCTGATCTTTAGAGAAAGGTAATAAAGAACCGTAACTGAAGAAGAATAGTCCTGTCAGTTCCCCCTCTGCAGTCTATATATGATACATTTAATCTGGAGTGTCAGCAAATAATTAATGGAACTTTGGCTTCTCAATACCCAGACTAAGCAGAATTTTTCTCCCAATTTTCTCAGAAAATTATATTACTAGTATGATGAAACTATTTTTGTAAATATTCTTTTAATGTTTAATTCTGTTGTATGTAAGACAAATTAAAATGGATGCTGAACAGTACTAAATGCACAAAGATTGATCTAGAAGTTTAACATTGTATAGATCTGAACTATTATTTTATCATTTCCTATTAGTTCTATGACAAATTTGTACATGATTATTATTTTCATACCAACTGGAGTGGATTAGATGAGTGAAAGTTATTAAGATAACTAGCATGCAAGTTACAAGATATACTAAGCAAAGTGAGCCTGAATGTGCATAAATTGCTAAAACTGGGGGTGTAAAGAATCTCAACGACTATTGTTAAAATTTTAATTTTTCCCCCTCTGTTCTTCAAGCAAGTCTATTAAGGTCCCTATTTCCTATACCCTCTCTACATATATCTTGTAGCTTATTTATTTTATACATAGTAGTTTGTATCTCTAATCCTTAATCCTATTTTGCCCATTCCACCTTCCTTCTCTCCACTGGAAACCACTAATATCTTCTCTTCATCTGTGAGTCTGTTTCTTTTCTGTTGTATTCTCTACTTTGTTTTGATTTTTAGATTTCATAATAAGTGAAAATACAGTATTTGTTGTTCAATTTTATCTCTTATCCTTGTGCCTTGTATAATGATATTTATGTTAATATAGTGATGCCTACATATAATTATTAAAAAGTATAGTATTTATGCTTTTTATAGTATAGTATAAATAGAGGATATATATCCTATATGTATGCATATAATAAATATACTATAAATTTATAGTATAAATAGAAGATAGTTTGCTTATTTTTAAAATAAATGAATGAACTAAAATATAAGTTCAGGGTGTGAAGAAGAAGAAATAATACCATCAGGGAGAGAAATAGTAGTTTAAATTAATTAAGAATCACTATCTTCTCTGAAATCCTCTAATGATTCTGGACTGTTTCCTTCATTTAGGATTTTGGGGTGTTGTAAGAGTCAAACACTACTTAGTCACTAAATAACAACAAATGGATTTCCTAATATTTTTCTTTATTTTTATGTTTGTGAGCTTATATTTTTAATGGCTTCCATACATTTTGAAAGCAAGATATGTATTCTTTTCTTCTGATTAATAGCTACATATTAGGATACTTGCAATACCACTTATTGACTGAGTATAAGTTATAATGCAGGACAGATGACCTAAAAATTGTAGTATCTCACAACAAGAGGCTTATTTCTAGCTCATATTGTATGTCCGTTGTGGGTGATCTATGAATTTGTTTCATGTAGATTTTGAAAAATAGGGAAGTTATATATGGGAAATATTTGCATGCTCTTAAACATTTTGTTCATAGCTGACAATTGTTACTTACCTCACATTTCGTTAATCAAGACATATGGCCAAACGTGGTGTCAATGTGATTAGGAAGTACTGTCCACTCTTAGAGACTTAAAGGAGGAAAACAAGAATCGTGAGAAAAAGCCAATACAAAATACCATAAGTTATATGAACTGAAAGCAATGACTTAAGTCCTCTAATTTGCAGAGTAGCTGTAAGATGTAAATGAAATGACAAGCATGAACACATCCGCCACAATACCTGGTATAATGTGGGTATCAGTAAACATATTTTCGCTTCAAAACATGTTAGTCCAAGTAATTTACCTACTTAGGCACTAAAAGTCTGCCAGTTTCCAATGTTTCCCCATCTACTTGCCATGCAGTGATGAGACTAATGCCATGATCTTCGTTTTCTGAATGTTGAGCTTTAAGCCAGCTTTTTCTCTTCTTTCACTTTCATCAAGAGGCTCCTTAATTTTTCTTCACTTTCTGCCATAAGGGTGGTGTCATCTGCATATCTGAGGTTATTGATGTTTCTCCCAGCAATCTTGATTCCAGCATGTGCTTCATCCAGCCTAGTGTTTCTCATGATGTACTCTGGATATAAGTTAAATAAGCAGGGTGACAATATACAGCCTTGACATACTCCTTTTCCTATTTGGAACCAGTCTGTTGTTCCATGTCCAGTTGTAACTGTTGCTTCCTGACCTGCATACAGGTTTCTCAAGAGGCAGGTCAGGTAGTCTGGTATTCCCATCTCCTTCAGAATTTTCCACAGTGTATTGTGATCCACACAGTCAAAGGCTTTGGCATAGTCAATAAAGCAGAAGTAGATGTTTTGTTGGAATTCTCGTTTTTTTGATGATCCAACGGATGTTGGCAATTTGATCTCTGGTTCCCCTGCTTTTTCTAAAACCAACTTGAACACTGGTAGTTCACGGTTCACGTATTGTTGAAGCTTGGCTTGGAAAATTTTGAGCATTACTTTACTAATGTGTGAGATGAGTGCAATTGTGCGGTAGTTTGAGCATTCTTTGGCATTGCCTTTCTTTGGGATTGGAATGAAAACTGACATTTTCCAGTCCTGTGGCCACTGCTGAGTTTTCCAAATTTGCTGGCATATTGACTGCAGCACTTTCACAGCATCATCTTTTAGGATTTGAAATAGCTCAAGTGGAATTCCATCACTTCCACTAGCTTTGTTCACAGTGATGCTTCCTAAGGCCCACTTGACTTCACATTCCAGGATATCTGCCTCTAGGTGAATGATCACACCATCATGATTATCTGGGTCGTGAAGATCTCTTCTGTATAGTTCTTCTGTGTATTCTTGCCACCTCTTCTCAATATCTTCTGCTTCTGTTATGTCCATACCATTTCTGTCCTTTTTTGAGCCCATCTTTGCATGAAATGTTCCCTTGGTATCTCTAATTTTCTTGAGATCTCTAGTCTTTCCTATTCTATTGTTTTCCTCTATTTCTTTGCACTGATCACTGAGGAAGGCTTTCTTATCTCTCCTTGCTATTCTTTGGAACTCTGCATTCAAAGGGGTATATCTTTCCTTTTCTCCTTTGCCTTTCACTTCTATTCACAGCTATTTGTAAGGCCTCCTCAGACAGCCATTTTGCTTTTTTGCATTTTTTTTCCCCCTGGGAGTGGTCTTAATCCCTGTCTCCTGTACTGTCACGAACCTCTGTCCATACTTCATCAGGCACTCTGTCTATCAGACCTAGTCCCTTAAAACTATTTCTCACTTCCACTGTATAATCATAAGGGATTTGATTTAGGTCATACCTGAATGGTCTAGTGTTTATCCTTACTTTCTTCAATTTAAGTCTGAATTTGGCAATAAGGAGTTCATGATCTGAGCCACAGTCAGTTCCTGATCTTGTTTTTGCTGACTCTATAGAGAGTGCAAAAGTTGACTTAAAGCTCAACATTCAGAAAACTAAGATCATGGCATCCGGTCCCATCACTTCATGGCAAATAAATGGGGAAACAGTGGAAACAGTGGCTGACTTTATTTTGGGGGGCTCCAAAATCACTGCAGATGGTGACTGCAGCCATGAAATTAAAAGAAGCTTACTTCTTGGAAGAGAAGCTATGACCAACCTAGACAGCATATTAAAAAGCAGAGACATTACTTTGCCAACAAAGTTTTGTCTAGTCAAAGCTATGGTTTTTCCAGTAGTCATGTATGGATGTGTGAGTTGGACTATAAGAAAGCTGAGCACTGAAGAATTGATGCCTTTGAACTGTGGTGTTGGAGAAGACTCTTGAGAGTCCCTTGGACTGCAAGGAGATCCAACCAGTCCATCCTAAAGGAAATGAGTCCTGAATATTCATTGGAAGGACTGATGCTGAAACTGAAACTCCAATACTTTGGCCACTTGATGCTAAGAGCTGACTCATTTGAAAAGACCCTGATGCTGGGAAAGATTGAAGGCAGGAGGATGAGGGGATGACAGAGGATGAGATGGTTGGATGGCATCACCGACTCAATGGGCATGAGTTTGAGTAATCTCCGGGAGTTGGTGATGGACAAGGAGGCCTGGCATGCTGTAGTCCATGGGGTTGCAAAGAGTTGGACGCAACTGAGCGATTGAACTGAACTGAACTGTCACTAAAAACCATTCTGTGTAAAGACAATGATAGTGAAGTTATACCTGTTTCATGCCCACAATCCCAAACCCATACTCATTCACACACATGTGTATACACACACACATACACACATATGTGCATATACATATGTATGTATGAATAAATAATATCATTCCTGGTTTAAAGAGTCATATAAAAATAATTAAGCATTTTATGAGGTTATGCAATCACTCTCCAAGGAGTTACTAACTGCAGTCATATATATTTCTTAAAAATGCAGAGCCTTAAATAGAAAGCTTATATTTTGCTGCTTTATTAGGGAATGAGGCAAAGATTGCTAAGATTTGAGTACTAGACTCACAAAAGCCTACATTTTGCATGGATGCTCAGTCATGTCTGACTCTTTGCAACACCATGGACTGTAACCTGCCTAGCTCCTCTGTCCATGGAATTTTCTAGGCAAGAATACTGGAGTTGGTTGCCATTTCCTATTGCAGGAGATCCTTCTGACTCAGGAATCTAACCAGTATCTCTTAGGTTTCCTGCATTGGCAGGCAGCTTCTTTACCAATAGCTCCACCTTGGAAGTCCTAGAGCCTTAAATAAAAAGCTGTATTTTGCTGTTTTATTCAAGAGTGCATCCCAAGGAAGCAGAAGGGAGAGGTAAGGGGAGTTATTGACAAATATTTGGGTTTATTATTAGCTGACTACTGCTTAGAATGAAATTCAAATTATGACTTGATGTCATGGAATTGCCCTCTTTGAAACTCTAAGACTGCTGATTCTTCTGAAGACATCTGTCCCAAAAGTTGAAAAGGGAATAATTTATGTATCTGAACCCCTTCCTTTTAGTCAAAAAATTTTCCCACAAGTACTAATTGTCCTCTCCTTCCATGTTGTTCATCTGTCAGTATCATTCAGATATTTTGGAATGTTATGCTTCAGCAGCAATAGCAAAACCTCAGTGAAGAAGCTGAGAATCACAGGACAAAAGTTTAAGATGAGGTGCTGTTGAAATTTGCTTTTTGAAGTTGGTTGATGTGATTTCTTTCTTTTTTTTTTTTAACATGTTAAAAATATAAGTTTAATGTGGGTGGCTCATTTCATAAAGAATTTCAGGGGCACTGAGGACATCAAGCAGCTTGTGTCTGCACCACTGCGGACCACCCGACCCCCAAGCCCCACGGGCACATGCCCACCTGGTGGGGGAGGGGGGTGCTTCAGGGTAACATGAATCAACTAACACAAAAGAAAGCTTTTAGGAAACAGCATGACTTAATGCAAAAGATTCTCTGCTGTGCCAAAAAGTGGGGTCCACGCGGATAGGCTCCTCGCCTGCCATCCAGGTAACTCGGACAGACTCGCTCTGCACTCCCTTCGAGGAGCCCACCACTGACCTTGAATGGACAATCGCCCAACAAGCTGAGTACAAATAAAAAAGCACGACTTACAGCCAGGTTATTTTTTGCTTTCTTTACCTGGATTGAGTTTACTCAGACTTGCTGCTGTGACAGCTATGACCAAAGGACTCAAAATTTAGATGAGATTAAAAAGGTCTTAGATGGCATAAATAAGGTTACATTATGATTTGTTCTCCATGAAGACTTTGAGACTAAAACAGGGTGCTATTAATAATTACACCTGAGAAACAGACATAAGCCAGGCTAGCCTAAGGCAAATTGTCTAGAGTGGTCATCCATTGCATAAAAGGCTTTTCATAAATGTTCTCTCTATAGATAATGAATAATACCTATAAAACAAATAATACTTGTAGTACAAAAACAATAAAAGCACTAAGCTCATGAAAATTGATAATTTTGTATGAAAAAATGTTGTGAAATAGGAAGTTTCCTGGAAGATATATACTGTAACAATATGTAACGATATGTAACGATATGACAGTAGACAGACTGACCCTTACTTACCTAAGGATGTTGCTGTGATTACCCAGAATAATATTAAACATTCAATTAAATTTCATATTTAGGATTCAAAAATAATTGAACACATTGCTTATTCCTATTTGTTATTTTTAACTTTTAATTTTCTATAAGATTAAATATGAATCACCACATTGGTTACATGGCTATTGAATCACAACTCCATATCCTTTCTAATCACTTTTCATAACTCTTGTCTTGTTTACCTTCACATGAAGTAATTTTCATTTATCTATGTAAACTACTTTTTACTCTGAAATATGAGATTGCTAAAATATTTAGTTAACTACTTGTAGGGTAGTTCATGCTCAGTTATGTCTGACTCCTTGTGAACCCATCAACTGCAGCCTACCAGGCTCCTCTGCCCATGGGATTTTCCAGGCAAGAGTATTGGAGTGGGTCGCCATTGCCTTCTCCAGTGAAAATGTACTAGTCACTTAAAATTTCTGGGAATCGGTGTCTTGTTAATTTAAGAGAAAATTAGAACTGGGTCCAGTCCAGTCCATAATACTAACATTATATCAGTATTATGTAAGTTTTTTAGTAGCTCTTCAGGTAGAATGCATGAATGGACAACAGTCTAATCTGTAACTTCTTTACCCATTTTAAGGCTTTTATAAAAAATTCTCAATACCATCTGTTTTATCAATTAGGTTTGCGAAAATACTTAAATTTAGATAGTATCTCAGTACTTAGAAAACCAGTGGACCAAATCTAAATATGAAAATGTTTTATGTTATGATACTTGACTTTGTAACACTCAAACTGAAAACTGAAGCAACTCTTCATAACCTTTTGAGTGTAGCAAACATACATGGACAAATTGAAGAAGGAATTCAATTATGAGTGACAGAAATTGGCACTGGAAAGTAGTATAAGTAGAATGAAGGCCTTTGATCACTGTCAACTAAATAGGAAGGGAAAAAAGAAAAAAAAATGTCTAGCTTATTTGAAAAGATAATTGAAAAAATGAAACACAACACCTTCTTGATAATTTCTCTAGTCAGCTATGAAGGGTGCAGAAGAAGTCAGTTACTTGTTAGCATTCAAGTTAATATGTAAGTATAAATATAAGCATAGAAAAGTATATTTTCTTTGAAATGGATAAAAAGTACACCTATCAAATATTAGAGCTTAAATTATTCTTGAAAGGAGAAGGCAATGGAAACCCACTCCAGTACTCTTGCCTGGAAAATCCATGGATGGAGGAGCCTGGTAGGCTGAGGTCCATGGGGTCCCTAGGAGTCAGACAGGACTGAATGGCTTCACTTTCACTTTTCACTTTCATGCATTGGGGAAGGAAATGGCAACCCACTCCAGTGTTCTTGCCTGGAGAATCCCAGGGACGGGGGAGCCTGGTGGGCTGACGTCTATGGGGTCGCGCAGAGTCAGACACGACTGACGTGACTTAGCAGCAGCAGCAGCAGCATTATTGGGAACTATGCTAGGATTTTAAAAAGTATACATAAACACACACAAACGTGTACTACATTTATGTGCTATCAAAGAAAAATAAGTAGTTTGGAACAAGAGTGGCTTCTAAAAGAAATGTTTAGGCTTCACCAAATAAAATCTAGTTATTTTAAGTTATTAAGCCTGTTGCTGCTATGTTAATGGCAGTTACCAACAATGGAATTCTCCATGTATCTTCAAAAAATACAGTCCACTAAGGACATAAAATAAACCCTATCACGGCCAACAACTACATCATAACAAGAAGATGGAAAAAGAGATGAAAATCAATGTCTGTGTAAAGAATCAAATAAATATTCCAGAATGATTATAGTTAACTCTGGATTCCAGGTCAGACCCAGAATCAAATGGGATATGTGGAAATGATGAGGAAACAGTAAAAGCATAAAATAGAGAAAATGTTACCCCAAATAGATAGCTCCATTCCGAATGGAAAATATTAGTAAAAGAGGCATGATAGATCAGAGCTTTTTTTTCCTGGGGAATCTAGAAGAGAGAAGTTTGAAAGTCCATGGAACTAAAAGTGGTAGTTTTGGGAAGACACTGCTTTCCTGTCACTTAGAAGGAGAGTGGTATATCTCACTCTGTCCTGCCTGCCACAGATCAGTTGCCACAGTCTCCTCTGATAGCCCCTAAGGCTCCCCTTCTCTCCCCGCCGATCTCCCCACTGGTGAGGGGATTCTCTACATGCCAGAATCTCTCCTTTCTTTCACCTCCTTCACTCCCCACCAAGGACAACGGTCCTCTCCCACTTCCTCTTCTCTTCCTTTTTCCTACTTCTTTCATCCTACCTGGTTATATGGGGATCTTTCTTGTACTTTAGGTGTCCAAGATCCTCTGCCAGTGTTCAGTTCTGTGAGAATTGCTACACTTGTAGATGTGTTCTTGGTACATTTGTGGAGAGAGATAAACTCCATGTCTTCCTACTCCTCTACCATCTTGACTTCTCCCCAATAAATGTTATTTAAATTAAAGCATATTGGTATATATAAAACTTAGCATCTCTTCTACAAAAACAATGAAGTGAAGCCAAGTTTTTTAATAAAAGAAAAGTATTTTCTTTTATAAAAAATTAAACTAAAATTTTGCTAAAAATTAAACTAAGCATAATATAAAATAATTTTTCAATGCAAATGAAATTAGTACATCTGTAAGCTTCATGGGTAAGCTTACGCTTGCTTAATAAAAAGCAGGGTTGAAAGTTATTTCTGAACCCCAAGAAATATATAACTGCCATGAAAGCTGAGACAGACATGAGAAAATAGCTGCATAAAATAAAATATGTTCTTCTGACTTTTGCTATTCAATCATAAGCCTTTTTGTTGAAGGTTTCTAAATTCTACCTATGTAGCATCAACCACAAGAGAATATTCTTTCTGCAGATCAGATTAGTCTCAAATTGCATCTTGACAATCTTAGAACTCCTTTCTGTATTCTTTCTTCTCTTTCAGTGGATTCTCATTCATCCCAATAGACACTGTTAGACCTGACTCATAAAATAATACTTGAATTCAAAATGGTTGAAGATAAAACCAAGCTCAGAATTGGGGAAAGGCAAATCAGAATCTGTCAGTCTTCCAGTGAATAAAAATACTGAGAGATAACTGAAACTAGGAAACCTAAATGATTTTCAGATAAATCTATATATCTAAACTGCCAAAACTCATGTTGAAACATTTTAATCAAACATTTTAAAAACCATAGCCAGAACCTCGATCCAATAGCACAACTTTGGAAATGAATCAGAGGATTGTCATAAAGCTAATTAAAGAATACAAATTTCTATACAATAGAGTTCATCATAAAATCATTATTTCACTTTGTAAACTACTCTCATGTTTCTCTAAAGTACAGTATACTTAGTTGCTCAGTCGTGTCCAACTCTTTACAACCCCATGGACTGCAGCCCGCTAGGCTCCTCTGTCCATGGGGATTCTCCAGGCAAGAACACTGAAGTGGGTTGCCATTCCCTCCTCCAGGCTTCCCAACCCAGGGATTGAACCCAGGTTCCTGCATTGCAGGCAGAATTGTTTTACTGACTGAGACACCAGGGAAGTCCAAGAATACTGTAGTATCCCTTCTCCATGGGATCTTCCCAGCCCAGGAATCGAACTGGGGTCTCCTGCATTGCAGGCAGATTCTTTACCAGCTAAGCTACCAGGGAAGCATCTAAGGTACAGATGTACTAATATCAGAATATCTTTTAAAACACACAAATTCTCCTTTCTCTCTCTTCATCTTTCTGTCTCTTTCCAGTGCCTTGAGAAGATATTTTATAATTTCAGATCATAATTTCCTATCTGTGAGACACCTAGACTACCTTATTTCCTATTATTATTACAAGATTCTGCAATTCAGTAATTCAACCCTTCTTTTTTTGTTGGAGTAAGTTGAAGTGTATGAAAAATAAAATGGACACAAAAACTAAAACACTAATTATCCTAACCAGTTTATTACTCCTTGGGCAATCATTTATTGCACTGCAACCTTAACTTACTAATATGTTTTCTTCTTTCATGAGAGTCATTGCAACTTCTCCCAAATGCAAGAATTCTTCCAAAATAGGATTTGTTTTTCTTCTAAATATATTGTGATTCCTGGTGGGTATCCAAGCTTAGACCCCAAAGAGCTCAATATAGAGATTAAAAAGGCATAATTAGATAACTGTGGGTAATTCAAAATCTACCTAAAAAAGAAACAAATATAGACCTGACTGTTAAAGTCGTGTCAAGTCATAATTATCCAAGATATTTTTTTTTCTTATTCTTGCTTGTTTCTCATATAATCCATGAATTACTGCCTTTAGCTTTAATCCCTGTATGGCAGACTTCATGTTTAGGCATATAGAAAGTTGTTGAACAGCCGATCTGGAAAAGTTCCTGATGCTGGGAACGACTGAGGCAGAAGAGGACATCACAGGATGAGATGGCTGGATGGCCTCATTGATGCAATGGACATGAACAAACTTTGGGAGATGGTGAGGGACAGGGTGGCATGGCATGCTTCTGTCTTCAGTCCATGGGGTCACAAAGAGTCGGACACAACTTGTTGACTGAACAACAGCAACAAACTTGTTAGAGCTAAGTGAAATTTCGTTTTCCATGAAGAAATTAATGTCCCTTAAAAAAACAGAATAATCTTTTTGACTTCTCTAATATTTTAATCTAATTGATCGCTTTTGGTATAGTGAAAAAAAATTATCTTCAAATAACTCTAAACTCTATGCACTAAGATCTATGAATAATTCTAATGCTTATGAACTATGTGGCATAAGACCCATTATTCAATCTTCCTGGGTGCACTCTCCTCATGTGTAAAATAAGTGATCAATCTAAATGATCACTGTAATTTCTCAGCAACCCAAATTTCTGATTTTATAAAAACAAATAGTTATGTCTTTAATCTGCCCGATCTTGCTTCAAATGTATACTTCAGTTGCTTTTTTAAGAATTCTACTGAAGTACAAATTCTTTTTTTCTCAAATACTACTGTTTGATTATATTGTTTGGTATATAAAGAGTAAAATTCCAGTAGATTTTAAAGTAGATATTTCAAGATTTATGTCATGTTATTTGTATAGTAAGCTAGCTGCTGCTGCTAAGTCACTTCAGTTGTGTCCAACTCTGTGTGACCCCATAGATAGCAGCCCACCAGGCTCCACCGTCCCCGGGATTCTCCAGGCTAGGTGGACACAATTAGAATTTAAGCCTAAAGACAAATATTCGTGGCTTAAAATTTCATGTGTGAGCACCATTTCACCTTGTAACTAAAAACCAAAATAGTAGTAACTTAAAAAAAAAAAATTAAGGTTTATTTTCTAGGTAAAGTTAAGTCCAAAAGGAGATAGTCCAAGAATGTTATTGATATTCATGATTTATCAGAAACCCATGCTCTTCTTAGCTCATAATTATACATTACTGAATATGCTAGAAAGCCATCTATATATCCACGTCCAGGCTGTGGAATGGATGTAGAACTGAGGCCAAAGTAAATATATGTGTCTTCTTTCAGTACTATCTGAGAGCAATTCATAAAATCCTCTTTTATATCTTATAGCTTTGAATTCTGTCATGTAGACATACTAATTATAATGTAGGCTGAGAATACATATTTTTAGTTTTATTTGTATTAATAAGAAAAGAAGATGAAATAGTCATAGGAAAATATTTATTGCACTGTCTCATTCATTTGCTTTAAATTTCCTGAAATAAAAATACACTATGTTGGTTTATGTTTTAACTTGCCTAGGATACAGATTGCAGTTATTCAATCAAGTGCTGTACAGGTGTTGTTATAAAGATATTTTGTAGATATGATTAAAATTCACAGTCAGTTTTCTTTAAGTAATGGATATTACCCCTGGTAATCACAGTGGATATGATCAGAGTCAATTGAAAGGCCTTAGAAGCAGAACTGAAGCTTTCCAGAATAAAAAAATATCTGCCTGTGGATTGTAGCTTCAGCTTATGCCAAAGAGTTCCAGTATATCCTTCCTGGGTTACAACCACTCATCTGTTAGAGTTGAGCAGAAGGATTACATATAAAAGAGGACATGACAGAATGTTTCCAACTGTGGTGGTACACACAGGACACTGTGAATTCCCCAAGCCCACAGAACTGTATACCACAAAGATTGAAATGTAAATTTTAAAAAGGAAATAACAACGGCGAGAGGAGAATAAAAACTGGAATACAAATTGTAAGAAAGTGATCTATTTCTCATGATTAATGCAACTGCATTGAAAAGGTGGGGAAGAGAAGAACTGATCTAAGTGATTTTGAAAAACAATGTTTTGCTACATATCATAAGGCAAACAACAAAATATATATAATTACTGCATTCTAGTTAGCATTATTTTTTTTTACTCACAGTCATATAAATTAGCAATTCTGAAACTAAGTAAACGTGGTTGAAGAAATAAGTAAGCATATTGTAAATGATGACAGCAGTGATGCTCAGTGTCAGATAAGGAGAGTTGAGAAGCCAGTATGAACCACATTTCAAAATAAATATATACAGTTAGATACAGAAATAAATATAAATGTGTATGCATGGATCAGTGTATAAACATGTGTTTTCTAGCTGCATCTTCTGAAAGGGTCAAGAAGCAGAAATATCCATTTTCATGCTACTCCAGTCATATTTTCACCTTCCAGTCACTTGAAATAGCCTCTCTTTCTCCCACCCAAGAATCTTTGAACATATTATTCTTTTTCCCTGGAGTGTTCTTTGTTCTATTTGTATGTGCTAAGTCACTTCAGTTTTGTCCATCTCTTTGCCACCCCATAGACTGTAGCTCTCCAGACTGCTCTGTCCATGAGATTCTCCAGGCAAGAATAATAGAGTGGGTTGCCATGTCCTCCTCCAGGGGATCTTCCTGACCCAGGAACTGAATCTGCATCTCTTAAGTCTCCTGCGTTGGCATGCAGGTTCTTTACCAGTAGGGTCACCTGGAAATTCATTGGTCATTCTTCAAGTTTGTTCACTTACAAATGGAAATTTTTCAACCTCCTTGATAAGATCAAATCTTACTAAACACCATGCATGTTTCTGTTAATATAGTTAAAGCACTGCTACGTTCATAATCCTTTGTCTGATAATTTGAATAGTGTTCACTTTTCTTAATAATTTATGGCATCTGTGAGTATTGGAGCCATGCCAACTTTTGCTCAGCCACTGATACAATGCCTTGCACATTATAAGTCATCA
This sequence comes from Cervus elaphus, assembly GCF_910594005.1. Classification (NCBI taxonomy): domain Eukaryota; kingdom Metazoa; phylum Chordata; class Mammalia; order Artiodactyla; family Cervidae; genus Cervus; species Cervus elaphus. The sequence continues at coordinate 69,366,024 of NC_057825.1, read as the reverse complement.
GTTCACATAAGCTGAATGAATGATTTCCTTGAGGAGTAAGTATTCAGGCCTCTTTCCAGGCCACCTTCTCCATGTACATTTCTGGTTCACACTGCATAAGAAGAAGTAAGGTTAGGTGAATTTGTCAATTGCTAACATGATATCCTACTATTGAGAATAGTCTTGAAGCAATCCATTTCATAGGCATAAAGATCCCTTGGAGTAGGAAATAGCAACCCACTCCAGTATTCTGGCCTGGAAAATTCCATGGACAGAAGAGCCTGGTGGGCTATAGTCCAGGGGGTCACAAAGAGTCCGACACGACTGAGCACACACATACCACTGCAAACTTACTTAGCTTGCCAAATCCTGCCTCTGGCTACTAAGGCGTTCTCCAGTACATTCTGTTGTAGGCAGGATAGTATATTTCATATGTTAGACCATTATACTTTATGCAGACCTTTTACTTATCATCACTTCTCTCAGAGGTGAAAGCATGTCAGGCAGTTGGAGATTCATCGCCCATCCTTTATATTTGAAATACGCGTTTTGGCCTTGACACCATAATAAGCCTACTGTAATATCTTAGAAGGTCACGCCACTTCTCTGGGGTTTCATAGTCTCATCTGTTAGAAGAGGTTATTGATTCACACAGTTTGTAGATCTTCACTAGAGTATTCTGTACCAGATGCTAATGAGCTGTAAAGAATTGCTGCTAACTTATTTGTCCCTCAAAATATTGTAATTAGAATGCTATATCATTGATGTAAAACACTTGGGGCTTTATAAAGATGTATTCCAGTAATGCAAAGTAGCTCTGTGTTTATAAAATTTTTATCATTATAAAAATGAAAGTACTAGTTTACAGAGTATCGGTAAATATTCTAATTTTAAAAGAAAGATGAATTTTGAAGTAAAAGTATTTCTGTGATATAAAAATTTACTATATTGTTTATTTAATATACTATCAAATGTCTCTCATATGCCCATGATTACAGCAATTTTTTGAAACCACAAAGGTAGAGTCTATATTTTGCCAGGTGCTATGATAGTGGGAATTCAAAAATAAATTAGATTCCCCCCCTTCACTCAGAGCTAACTATAAGCTAATAAACATAAATATATTATATATGCTTATTCAGGTAAGCATATAGTCTTATTAAAGCATGCAAGAGCAGAAAATAGTACAATCTTAGGGGAAATTAAGTTTAAGTTCAAAAAATGCTTTTTGCAAGAAGTTATATCAAGTTGAATCTTATATAACAAGCCAGATTCTGATCCACAGTTTTTCTGTTTCTCAGATCAACTTGTTTACCCTGATTCACTTTGGGAGAAGCTATATATATAGTAGAGAATTTCCTGTTTGTTTGACATTAATTATTATAAAAAGAACACTAGATGTAGTCTATATTCTCATTGAAGTCTAAATACTGAGGAGGGATGAAATGTAAAACAAAGGAAAGTAGAATACTTCAGTCATGAAAGATAACCTGATCAATAATTCCCTGGGCATATAAAAAACTGTGATTACTAGAAGATTTCTATGATTTTTAGGGATTTCTATACTATGTTGAGTAAAAAGAGGAAAGATTCCCAGTGGAAGTAAATTAGTGGATAATAGAAAAGGAAATGTATGTGTAAATGCCTATCCCATAGTGAGATGGAATCATATTATATGGTGTAAGTTCTCAAGAATTAATGGCCCAGATATTTTATACACAAAAGTGTGAAATGTCTCAATTTATTACCCTGTTAGGACAAAAAGAGACTATGAAATAAGCACAGAAGATTGCATTGTTCTCTGCAGCTTCTCAAAAGGCATGGTTTTGTCATCTTTCTGGATAGAAAGGAAGGTTCAGTTCAGTTCAGTCACTCAGTCATGTCCAACTCTTTGCAACCCCATGAATCACAGCATGCCAGGCCTCCCTGTCCATCACCAACTCCTGGAGTTTACTTAAACTCATGTCCATCGAGTCAGTGATGCCATCCAGCCATCTCATCCTCTGTCGTCCCCTTCTTTTCCTGCCCCCAATCCCTCCCAGCATCAGGGTCTTTTCCAATGAGTCAACTCTTTGCATGAGCTGGCTAAAGTATTGGAGTTGCAGCTTCAGCTTCAGTCCTTCCAATGAACACCCAGGACTGATCTCCTTTAGGATGGATTGGTTGGATCTTGCAACCAGTCCAAGGGACTCTCAAGAGTCTTCTCCAACACCACAATTCAAAAGCATCAATTCTTCAGCACTCAGCTTTCTTCATAGTCCAACTCTCACATCCATACATGACCACTGGAAAAACCATAGCCTTGACTAGACAGACCTTTGTTGGTAAAGTAATGTCTCTGCTTTTTAATATGCTACCTAGGTTGGTCATAACTTTCCTTCCAAGGAGTAAGCGTCTTTTAATTTCGTGGCTGCAATCACCATCTGCAATGATTTTGGAGCCCCCAAAAATAAAGTCTGACACTGTTTCCACTGTTTCCCTGTCTATTTCCCGTGAAGTGATGGGACCAAACACCATGATCTTAGTTTTCTGAATGTTGAGCTCTAAGCCAACTTTTTCACTCTCCTCTTTCACTTTCATCAAGAGGCTTTTTAGTTCCTCTTCACTCTCTGCCATAAGGATGGTGTCATCTGCATATCTGAGGTTATTGATATTTCTCTCGGCAATCTTGATTCCAGCTTGTGCTTCATCCAGCCCAGCGTTTCTCATGATGTACTCTGCATATAAGTGAAATAAGCAGGTGACAATATACAGCCTTGACATACTCCTTTTCCTATCTGGAACCAGTCTGTTGTTCCATGTCCAGTTTAACTGTTGCTTCCTGACCTGCATAGAGGTTTCTCAAGAGGCAGGTCAGGTGGTCTGGTATTCCAATCTCTTTCAGAATTCTCCACAGTTTGTTGTCATCCACACAGTCAAAGGCTTTGGCATAGTCAATAAAACAGAAATAGATGTTTTTCTGGAACTCTCTTGCTTTTTTGGTGATCCAATGGATGTTGGCAATTTGATCTCTGGTTCATCTGCCTTTTCTAAAACCAGCTTGAACATCTGGAAGTTCACGGTTCACGTATTGCTGAAGCCTGGCTCGGAGAATTTTGAGCATTACTTTACTAGCATGTGAGATGACTGCAATTGTGCGGTAGTTTGAGCATTCTTCGGCATTGCCTTTCTTTGGGATTGGAATGAAAACTGACCTTTTCCAGTCCTGTGGTCACTGCTGAGTTTTCCAAATTTGCTGGCATATTGAGTGCAGCACTTTCACAGCATCATCGTTCAGGATTTGAAATAGGTATCAGTAGGTATTTGAAAGGTAGGTATCAGTATTTAAATCATACCTCTATGTCTTCTTATATTCTTGGCATTTGATTCTGGCTATAGGGAATGCTAGTAAAGAATCCACCTGCAATGCGAAAGACCTGGGTTCAATCCCTGGGTTGGGAAGATCCCCTAGAGAAGAGAAAGGCTACCCACTCCAGTATTCTGGCCTGGAGAATTCCATTGACTATACACTCCATGGGGTGGCAGAGTCTGACATGACTGAACGACTTTCACTTTCAAGCTTTCACTTTCATAAGGAATGCACACTTTTAAAAAGAAATTACTCAAGAAAACACAATAATCACTCTGATTTAACCATTGATGACTTACTTGGATATAGCTTGCTTTTATTTTTTTTAATTATTTCATTCATTAAGTTAATAATTGTGACTCCCCTATATAAAAACTGGTTTGAAAAATATGCAAACAGATCAGAGGCCAAAAGAGGAAATGGTCATAATAATAACGAAACAATGTCTTGTGATTCATTCCTTACTCTACCCCTCCTCCTGGGTTTGGGAAGAGAAATACCAGCTGATTCAAGGGTCTCCTGGGATTGCTGATTAATCATGGCACTACTTATTGAACCCTAATACAGTCTCTAAATACTTTTCAACATAACAGTTTACCATGAGTTGATAAAATTGGTACAAAAGATCAAATCAGTGTGCTATTGTTGGTCAAGTTGGAGTTAAAAGGTATGTGCTAGAGAGGAAAATTTCACCTTGAATAGAAAGTTTTGCCAGTGACTCCAATTAATTACCATAAAATAAATGCTTCAAGGGGTCTTGTAATAATTTTGATATTAGATTTAACTCTGGGTTTATAGAACACCCAAAGCATATATATATATATGGAATAATTCCTTATATATATAATAATAATAATTCTTTATATTAATAATAATGATCTATATTATATTAAAATATATTATAATAATTCCTTAGCAAAGGAGTTAATTCTCATGGAGTAATGAGAAATAACTAAGTGGTACAATGTGTGATACAGATTGCTAAAAGTATATTTAGAGTGATGGGTTGAGCTAAATTGATCAAGAGATGTATATCCACAAACCAGAAGTATGTCTGAGAAGGCATTTAAATCTGAGAAACTTGTGAACAAGCTTTATTTGTTAAAACAAAGCTGTATTTCCAAAACGAAAGGCAACCCTGAGAAATGCTTTCATCAAAGAAGTGGCAAAAACTGGTCTTTGGAAGCTTTCCAAGATTGCTACTCAAGATTAAAATTTCAGTCACCTTTGCAGAACCATAACAGAGACTGAGTTAGAAATGTAAATCAAATGCAAGATTCATATCTTTTAAACAGTGATTTCCATGGAGGCTGTACTAAATGTTTTCAAAAAATGTAAATTTTCTATTTTTGTGAAAAAATATTCCACATTTTCTAAAAAAGTGTTTTTGGAAGAATCTCAAGATCAAATATATAAGACAGATTGCTTATTGCTGAGGGCAGTTATGCAATGACCTCATATTAGAGAATATGATGAATGTGAGTTTTTGTGTTTGTTAGAGGGAAAAAAGGAAACTGCTCAAATAACAAACAATACATAGAACTTATTATTCAGAATATCTAAAAGGCAGGTGAAGAATAAAAAGAAAGGAAAAGACCTACTATGTGCCTGGCATCTTGTCTGATGTTTTAAATGTATAATCTTATTTAATTCTAAGTTATAGATATATTTTATAGTAAGCAAGATTCAGATTCCACAATGTTCTTAATTATGTAAAATCCGCTCTTTTCATTTTTTTGGATCATAGGTAAGGTAGTTACAATTTTTAATTTAGGGTCTCCCTGAATTTTAAACAAGACGTGACTCATGGGCAAAGCGCCACATCAGCCACTAGCAAAGGATAATTGCTATCTTGTTTGCCAATGCCAGCATATAGGTACTACTTGACAGAAAGAAGCTGCAAACAGAAGTCAGAGGAGAGGTCATAAACAGGCAGCAGCTTAGGAAATGGGTGAAGTTTGATGATCATGGATAAGTTGGAAGCTTATGTAATATTTCCTAAAAGTAGTATTCTTTGGTACTAACTTTGCCATATACTAGTTGTTTTCACTGGATGAATTAATTAACCTCTCTGAATCTTAGTGTCCTTATTCATAAAATTCATAAAGTGTATAGCCTCAGAGAGTTATGGTAAGAATTAAAGGAGATAATTTTTAAAAAGCTATTACTAGAGTGTTTGCCATGGAAGTAACTGTCACTTTAGATATCCCACCTTTTCTTCACATAGTATAATGAAAGTTGAAGTAGTATAATAGGAATATCATTATTTTTTTTTAAGATTGGATACCTGAATTCTTGCCTCTGATCAATCACTGATTTCCTGTGTATCCAGTTTCATGCATAAAGTAGGAAGACTAGCACTCCCCTTCTATATCCCAAGGGAACATTGTGGGCATTAACAAAAACCGTGTCCCCCAAACAGATTACCAAACTATAATTCTGTCTGGCAAATATAATCCAGCAAAGTAATTTGTAGTAGTAATTTGTCACATTAACTGTCTCCTGCTTTCACCCATGGTAGACATAAGTTGTTGATCTTAATACTCTAGCAGAGTATGAATGAAGTCTCAGAAAACTTCTTATAATGCCCTATTGTTACTGAAACAAACTTTGGTCTGCTCACCCAATGAGCAGCAAAGCCAATCTACTGACATTGGGTTGGGGTGAAGGAAAGTGCAGCATTTGCGTTTATTGCAAGGTACACATTATGGGGCTCAGCATGGAGACCAGGCAACTTATGCTCAAAAAACCTGAAATTTCCCACTGGTTTTCCAGTAAGGGTTTTTAAAGTCAGGGTGAGGGAGAGGCTTACAGAGTGTGTGGTCAGCTTGGGCACAGTTCTCTGGTTGGTTGATGGTGAGGTAACAGGGTGATGATTTGAGAATCTCAATCATCAACATTCTGGTTCCAACCAGTCAGGGATCTATGTGTTTGTGGCCAGTGTGCAGTTAACATTTTCCACATATGGGTGTTTTAGTATCTGCAAAACTACTCAAGGATCTGGCTCAGGATATTATCTATAGACTTTGAGTAGGAACTAAAGGTACTTAACTTTGTTTTATGACCAAACTATTATTATATTGTCTTTCTTGACTGTTTTCCTTTGTTTCTGCCTTTTCTCACTTTTCTGATTAGATTTATTCTTTGGAACTTGGGGAAGGCCTAGGACACTAAATCTTTCTTGCAAACAAAAGGTGGGGTGCACCTGGGCCTGTCACTGGGAAGGTACCACAGGATTCTGATTAGTTTAACTATTCACAGCAACTATCTAACAATTAAAATTTGCCCCAGAAATTTAACTTTGTTTTCTAGACTATTGCTGGAATCATTTAACTCCAATGTCATAAGTGCTGGAGTCACTTGATAGAATCTTAAGCAAGATGTTTTAGGAGAGAGAATATCAAAGGAAAAGTATAAAAATGCAATCAACATTTTGTCCCACCTCCTTCCCAAATCAGTATTTACTGAGTCAACTACATATTCTGTATCACCACCCTTGGGAATAGATATTGTTCAGGAGAAATATCTGATTACCAATGTGAGAGAAATTTTGCTTAAATAATGTTGCTCCTAAAAAAAAAAAAAAAAAAAAATGTTGCTCCTAGAGAGAGGACAAATAAATTATACTTGGTGTCATTGCAAATGAAACTGACAATGAAATATTACAAAGATCCTACATCATCAGTCTTCCCATCTTTCAAACAAGGTATCTCAGAAACGTTCTTGTCATTGAGCTGCAGTTTGAATACACTTTTTAAGGATGCTTTTTTTTTGCACTTTACCATTCTAGTTCCTTAATGGTGACCAGCAAGTACAGAAAGCTGAATGTATTTTAAATGGACTTTTGCACAACCAACATTTTGTTGAAAGGGAAAATATTGGGCACACAAGTCATAGGTCTCTACTAAATGCAGATACCTCCAAACAATATATCAAATGCAGTGAGTCTTATCTAAGTATGAACAAGGTACCTAGGCAAGCTTTGCCAGGATAAATGGGGAAGCAGGAGAACTGGGTCCAGACAGAGAGAAGCAGTGAAACTTAGGGATTAGAACTTGGAAAGGACCTAGAGTGTGATATGAGTGTTGGATTGGCAAAAAAAAAAAAAATATATATATATATATATTACCCAGTTTGATACTTTGCCCATGGTAGAATTGCCTGAATTGTAATATTTCTAAAGGACTTTTTGTTGAACATATATGATAGTTAGAAAACATTAATAATCACATCACAAATTTTAGTCAAAACCAAAGAAATTATGCAAGGAACTTTGCATATGCTACAGATTGTTTTTTATGTAATATTTACCAAAGAGTGATATTACATATAGTCTAGTTTTATTCTTCTTTCTATAATTAACCACTGCTAATGTTAAATAAACACATGCTTCTAGGATGAATCTCTGTCATTAAAATAAAAGTAGTCAATAAGCCTTCCTAGGTGGTGCTAGTGGTAAAGAATCCACCTGTCAGTGTAGGAGACAAAAGAGATGTGGGTTCAATCCCTGGGTCAGAAAGATCTCCTGGAGATGGGAATGGCAACCCACTCCAGTATTCTTGCCTGGAGAATCCCTTGGACAGAAGAGCCTGGCAGGCTCCAGTCCATAAGGTCACAAAGAGTTGGACACAACTGAAGTGACTGAGAACGCAGTCAGTCAGCAATAATAATATCATAGATTTCATTTGCTATGAAGCCAATTAAATTGTAAATATTGAATTTAGAAACACTTCCCTGATAATCAAAGAGCCTGGAAAATAGGTCAGGAAGTCCAGTGTGTGCCTTGGGGGGGTTGGGGGGGGCAGGTGATACTTGTGTCTTTTCACATGTAAGCAGTTAAAGGATGACTTCATTATGATGCATCTGTTATCTCTGAGTTACAGAGCAAGAAAAAGATCTGGTTTCCTTTCATAAATGTAAGGACATAACCAGGCAGAGGAATATTCAAAGGGAAAAAAACTCAGTAAATGTTCTAAGAAAGGATTAGACATAAGAAATGCCATATAGAAGAAATAAACATAATAGAAGAAATAAACATGCCTCAAACAGCAAGACCATTTACAATCTCAGGTTTAGAATGAAAAAAATATGTAGCAAAATTATTAATAAGGCAGAATAAATTTAAGCTCTTTTATGTTTTTTCTAATACTTTATTCATGGGGAACAAGACAAGCTAAGAATATAATTTTAGGATGCTTTACTACACATCCCCTTTTAAGACAAACTGTATCGTTGACTCTGTCTGCATAGTTGATGTACATTACAGCTAGTTCTAACACACTGATTGATAGAACTGAAGTTTTAAACTTTACTCCATAAGTCTATCTTTTCATGTACTTGTTTGGAAACTAAATATTGAGAAGGCAATGAGTACCTTTTAATTTCTTTAGAGTAATGTACCCCATCTTCTACCTTTTTGCATCACAGAACTGAGGTGGGGGGAAGAAAATATCATAATATCTTAAAACAATTGTCCCAGCTTGAGGCTGTATCCTTCTTGGTAAAAAGAATATGTTTTGCTGCAGAATTTGTATAGCCACAGATATATCTACCATACCTCTTAGCCTCTTCTCCTCTATAGAAATATTTAGAAGTGCAAGGGTAACTTAACATTAGAAAATATAATAATATAGTTGAGTATATTTGTAGATTAATGTGAAGAATTATGTGATTATCAAAATAAATGCAGAAAAAATGTATAAAATTCAGTATCCAGTTCAACATTTACTATATGCCAGTCACTCTTCCAAGCATTGGATATGTACTAATGAACAAGTAGATAAATGCACATTCTTGACAAAAATAAAAATCAAAGAATAAACATAAATCAAACTTATAGCAATTTATGAAAAGGGAAAAAATTCTCCAAACTACCTAAGAGTTACTTACTAAAAAACTAAAATTATAATAAATAAGCATGAATGCTGCAAGAATTGTCTTCAAATTCAGGAAAAAGGTGGCGATGCCCACTAATAGCATTCTATTCTGTAACATACAGAATATTCAAGACAGTCTAAAAAAGATAAAAAGAAGCAAAGTTATTGAAAATAGAAAACAATTTTTAAAACTCTCATTATCATAGATATATCATACATTACATAATATGTATGTAGAAAATTCAGAAAAAAATTCAGAAGAAACTATAGGTAAATAGCTAAAACTAACAGTCTGATAGGTACAGAAGCAATATACAAAACTCAGTTACATTTCTATGTATCAACAACAAACATTTAGAAGATGAAATTTCAAAGATACAATTTAAATTACATCAAAAATACAAAGTAACTAGAAATAAATCTAACTACTTTCAAGTTCTTATAGACACTATCCTAATTTTTATTAAAATATACAAGAGAAAATATATGTTGATGAAGATACATGTTATGTTCAAGTAATCAAAGGAACATATTCTAAATATTTCCATTGCTCCTAAACTATCCTATAATTTCAATGCTATTTAAACAGAATCTTAATTTATGCTTTCGGGTGGATATGTGAGCATACCTGACAAGATGGTTCTAAAGTTTATATGGAAAAGAGTGGAATAGGAATAGATAAATAGATCAATGTAACCAAAAGGAGCCCACTGAAAGACTCATATATGTATGGACAGTTGTACTTTATAAGCTTGCTATTGTAGATCTATGGAGAAAGAATAGACATGAGAGGTTGGTTATATGCAGGCATGTCTATATATTATAGATGCATAAATATGTATTTTTATGAAAACTAAAATCAATGTAAAATTTGGAAATCATTTCTATTTTCATGCCATAGTAGGACTTCTTAATAAGACATTGATTATGAAGCATAGTAAAAGATATCAATTGAAGTGAAATAAATGAAAATGAGGATTAAAAGGCAAGCCATGAATTGGGGACCTTAGTTCCAAATATATCATTGATCATTAATTAGTACCAAGAAAATGTGAAGAATTCTGATGAATTTATAAGAAAAGAAAATCATAGAAAATGGGCAAAAGAATTAAGCAGGAATATCATATTTTGACAAAAATGCTAAGCACCTGAAATTTCTACCCAATGTAGGTATTTAATAAGAAGTAAAGATATTTTCAAACTTTAACCCATTGAGAAAACACTGAAGTATCTGGTGACATTCATTGTATGTCTAAAGTGTTTTAACACTCCCTCTCCTATTAAAATGCTCTAGAGAAATTCCTGAATATATGTACTAGGAGACTTTCTTAAAAGACTCAAAATATTTTCATATAAACAATAAATGAAAATAAGCCAAATGGATGAATGCAAGGAATACATAAGTTCTGACACTCAAACAATGGAATATTATACAGCACTGGTAATGAATAGGCTATAGCTACATATGTGGACTTGGATAAGTCTTGAATAAGATTTAATGTGGATTTTAAAAAAAATAACAAAAAAGCACTGAATGCTCCATTAATTTTAATTTCAAAGCAAGCAATTATGCATTATTTAGTGACACATCAGGTGCATTTATAAAGTAGAACTAAAGGAGGACAGATGTTAAGAAAAATTTAACTTAGTGGTATCAGAAGACAATCTCTATTAGTCTCTCTTGTTTTTGAATGTCTTTTGAGCAGAGCATTGACAAGTTTTTATTCTGGAATGTTTTCAAAGATTTCTGTACAGTAGTCAGTTTTGAAAGATAGAGATTGTATCTGCCTCTTGGACAGAGAACAGATTTACTTGCTCTCAAGAGTAATGAAGATAATCTCTCCTAGTAAAGCAAAGATTGGGCAGATTTTCCAGAAATCACCTCAAAATATTGTAGTTTCCTGAGCTCAGAGTTACTCATTCAAAAGGTAAATGACACATGCAACTTCTTTCCGAGATCTATGTAACTTCTTTGGGACCCGGGAAGCAAGGTGAGATAATGGGGACAATAAGCTCACTTTGCCGACTATGTCATAAGTAAGAAGTCCCTTTTCTTTCCTAATAATCTTCTGTGTTCTTCAAGAATGCACAAAACTGTAGCAGGCTAACATGTTAGTTTGAAAGCAGGGGACTATCTTTGACCCTTTACAGTTCTTGAAATGTGGTAACATCTGATAGGGAAAAGAATACAGTTGTGTGTCTCACATATAGAACTTCGGGTTTGCGTGAATATTCTATCTCCAAATATACTGTGTTTTGCATTATAGTTCTTAACAATTGTACATTGCTATATCATAAGGCAGAGAAGGCAATGGCAACCCACTCCACTTTTCACTTTTCACTTTTACTTTTCGCTTTCATTCATTGGAGAAGGAAATGGCAACCTACTCCAGTGTTCTTGTCTGGAGAATCCCAGGGACGGCACAGCCTGGTGGGCTGCTGTCTATGGGGTCGCACAGAGTTGGACACGACTTAAGCGACTTAGCAGCAGTAGCAGCAGCAGCATATCATAAGGATTTGTGTAATTCATTTATTTCACTAATCTCCTATTTTGGACACATCCTATTTTTGCTTTCATGTTATATCTAGAGCTTCCAATTCATCCACTAAAATCTGCGCTAATCTAGCCTATTACATGAGCAGCTATTACATGCCAGTTAATGGGCTGTATTAACAGATAACATAAATATAGTTTAGTGATGACTCATGTTTCAATAATAAAGGTTAGAGAAGATTGGATACCAGGAAAGTTAAAATTAATTGCCACAAAAATAATCATCATAGCAAACACAGTTTATTTGGAAAGAAATTCCTGATATAATGAATATATATTGTTTTAATCCTGAGAGGATGATGATAAAGGCTTATGGCAAATATGATGTCTATACACATCATTCATATTTTTATCTGTCACTTCTTTTGCACATGGGATAACCATGTGCACAAAAAAAGCAAGACCAAGACAAATCATCAGAGAGAGATGGAATGCACTTTCACCTTTTTTCAGTAAGCAATACCCTTTGGACTGTATGTTGACATGTAAGAGAGAGAAGAGTAGCAGTTCTATTTTATGGAAAGATTGACAAGCTTCTTAGAGAAGTGCAAGATGCTACTGAATATGGAAAGGCATATACTAATTATGATCAGGAAATTATATGAATATAGATAATTTTGGACAATTTTAATAAAATTACAGAAGTAGAATTGAGATAAATGAACAATAGAAGTGTTGTTCAAAACAGATGAACTTTAGGGGCATGAAACAAAAGACATACAAAGAAACAGAGAAGTTAGTCCTTGAATTTCTCATTTTAATGACACTGGATATTCATCTCACTTAATCTTCTAAATTTTCTTGAAGTAATCTCTAGTCTTTCCCATTCTATTATTTTCCTATATTTCTTTACATTGCTCACTGAGGAGGGGTTTCTTATCACTCTTTGCTATTCTCTGGAACTCTGCGTTCAAATGGGTATATCTTTCCTTTTCTTCTTTAATTTTTACTTCTCTTCTTTTCTCAGCTATTTGTAAAGCCTCCTTAGACAACCATGTTGCCTTTTTGCATTTCTTTTCCTTGGGGATGGTCTTGATCACTGCCTCCTGTACAATGTCGTGAACCTCCCTTCATAGTTCCTCAGGCACTCTGTCTATCAGATCTAATCCCTTGAATCTATTTGTCACTACCACTGTATAATTGCAAGGTATTTGATTTAGGTCATACCTAGATGGTCTAGTGTTTTTCCCTACTTTCTTCAATTTAAGTCTGAATTTGGCAATAGGGAGTTCATGATTTGAGCCACAGTCCGCTCCTGGTCTTGTTTATGCTGACTGTACAGAGTTTCTCTGCGCCAAAAAATTGATGCTTTTGAACTGTGGTGTTGGAGAAGACTCTTGAGAGTCCCTTGGACAGCAAGGAGACCAAGCCAGTCCATCCTAAAGGAAATCTGTCCTGAATATTTAATGGAAGGTCTGATGCTGAAGCTAAAACTCTAATACTTTGGCCACCTGATGCACAGAACTGGCTCACTGGAAAAGACACTGATGCTGGGAAAGATTGAAGACGGGAGGAGAAGGGGATGACAGGGAATGAGATGGTTGGATGGTATCACAGACTCAATGGACATGTTTTTGAGTCATCTCCAGGAGTTGGTGATGGACAGGGAGGCCTGTCATGCTGCAGTTCATGGGGTTGCAAAGAGTCAGATATGAGTGATCGACTGAACTGAACTGATGAAAAGGACAACTTTTGGGTATTAGTTCTAGAAGGTCTTTTAGGCCTTCATAGGATCATTCCACTTCAGCTTCTTCAGTATTGTGATTGGGGCATAGACTTATATTAACTCTGAAATTGAATTGTCTGCCTTGGAAACTAACAGAGGTCATTCTGTCGTTTTTGAGGTTGCATCCAAGTACTGCATTTTGGACTCTTTTGTTGACTGTGAAGGCTACTCCATTTCTTCTAAGGGATTTTTGCCCACAGTAGTAGATATAATGGTCATCTGAGTTAAATTTGTGCATCCAGTCCATTTTAGTTCGCTGATTCTTAAAATGTTGATGTTCACTCTTGCCATCTCCTGTTTGACCACTTTCAATTTACCTTGATTCATGGACCTAATACTCCAGGTTCCTAAGCAATATTGCTCTTTACATCATTGGACTTTACTTCCATCATCAGTCACTGGGTGTTGTTTTTGCTTTGGCTCTGTCTCTTCATCCTTTCTGGAGTTATTTCTCCACTCTTCTCCAGTAGCATATCGGGCACCTACTGACCTGGGGAGTTCATCTTTCACTGTCATATCTTTTTACCTTTTCATACTGTTCATGGGGTTCTCAAGGCAAAAATACTGAAGTGGTTTGCCATTCCTTTCTCCATCAGACCACGTTTTGTCAGAACTCTCCTCCATGATCTGTCCATCTTGGGTGGCCCTACATTGCCTGGTTCTCAGTTTCATTGAGTTAGACAAAGCTGTGGTCCATGTGATCAGTTTGATTAGTTTTCTGTGATTGTGGTTTTCATTCTGTCTACCCTCTAACAGATAAGGATAAGAGGTTTATTGAAGCTTCCTGATGGGAAAGACTGACTGTGGGGGATACTGGGTCTTGTTCTGATGGGTGGGGTCATGCTCAGTAAATCTTTAATCCAATCTTCTGTTGATGGGCAGGACTGTGTTCCCTCCCTGTTGATTGCCCTGAGACCAAACTATGGTGGAGGTAATGCAACCGCCTTCAAAAGGTCCCCTGCATGCACTGCCACAAAATTCTCCAAGCCAAGCTTCAACAGTGTGTGAACTGTGATCTTCCAGATGTTCAAGCTGGATTTAGGAAAGGCAGAAAACAAAAATCAACTGCCAATATCCTTTGGATCATTGAAAAAGCAATAGAGTTCCAGAAAAACATCTGCTTCTGCTTTATTAACTATGCCAAAGCCTAGGACTGTGTTGATCACAAACTGTGGAAAATTCTGAATGAGATGGAAATAGTAGACCCCCTGACTTGCCTCTTGAGAAATCTGTATGCAGGTCAGGAAGCAACTGTTAGAACTGGACAACAAACTGGTTCCAAATCGGGAAAGGAGTATGTCAAGGCTGTATTTTGTCACCCTGCTTATTTAACTTATATGCATGTCAAGACTCTTTGTGACCCCATGGACTATACAGTCCATGGAATTCTCCAGGCCAGAATACTGGAGTCTTTCCCCTCTCCAGGGGATCTTCCTAACCCAGGGATTGGACCCAGGTCTCCCACATTGCAGGCAGATTCTTTACCAGCTGAGCCACAAGGGAAGCCCAACTTGTATGCTGAGTACATCATATTAAATGCCCAGGTGGATGAAGCACAAGCTAGAATTAAGATTGCCAGGAGAAATACCAATAACCTCAGATAGGCAGGTGAACCCACCCTTTGGCAGAAAGCAAAGAACTAAAGACCCTCTTGATGAAAGTGAAAGAGGTGAGTGAAAAAGTTGGCTTAAAGCTTAACATTCAGAAAACTAAGATCATGGCATCTAGTCCCATCACTTAATGGCAAATAGATGAGGAAACAATGGAAATAGTGACAGACTTTAAATTTTTGGGCTCCAAAGTCACTGCAGATGGTGCCTGCAGGCATGAAATTAAAAGACGCTTGTTCCTTGGAAGAAAAGCTATGAGCAACCTAGATAGCATATTAAAAAGTAGAGACATTGCTTTGTCAACAAAGGTCCATCTAGACAAAGTCATGGTTCTTCCAGTAGTCACACATGGATGTGGGAGTTGGACTATAAAGAAAACTGAGCGCCAAAATATTGATGCTTTTGAACTGTGGTGTTGTAGAAGACTCTTGAGTGTCCCTTGGACTGCAAGGTGATCAAACCAGTCTATTCGAAAGGAAATCAGTTCCAAATATTCATTGGAGGACTGACACTGAAACTGAAACTCCAGTACTTTGGCCACCTGATGCAAAGAACTGACTCATTTGAAAAGACCCTGGTGCTGGGAAAGATTGAAGTCAGGAGAATAAGGGGACAACAGAGGATGAAATTGCTGGATGGCATCACTGACCCGATGGATATGAGTTTGAGTAAGCTCCAGGAGTTGGTGATGCACAGGGAAGCCTGGCGTGCTATAGTTCATGGGGTCCAAAGAAGCAGACATGATTAAGAGACTGAACTGAACTGATTCTTCTAAAGTTTAGTTATAATATGACCCTTAGTAGAAGTCCCAATTGGTTTATCTACAATACATTGAGCCAGTTATATTACAGGATATTCAGAGTTTATAAAGGTGGTGGATTGCCTATACTATGTGTAATATAATAACCCCATAGCATCTATTGCGTTGTCAAACCTCATAATATCACTGCAGTGTAATATATCAAGAGTTACACCAATTAGGAAAAATAAGGACTACAAACACTTCACATCTTTCATGTTTGCCGTCATATGAATTTGCTGAGTAATTATGTAGAAATTTTTAGCTTATGGGGCGTTTTGAATTTTGGAATTATAATTAAAGCAGTGTAGATCAGTGTGTTATGGCATGTAACACAGCGCAGCACAGCAGACTGTCAGATAACTGATATGTCCTGAACAGTAAATGTTAAAACAGTCACTGTAAACATCTCACATATCAGCCTGTCAAAAATATTTAGGTACCATTTGGAACTTATCATTAATCTGCATACTATACATGACACATTACAAACTTTCAGATATATGTGCCCACCTGCTATTAAATTGAAAGTGTCTGCTTTTCATTTAGTGATAACATATTTGGATATATTTTTAACTATACAAAGACTGTTTTTATTCCTGACTTTAAAAAAGTTTAAAATACACAGCAAGTTGTGATGTACATTTTCACTTGTTTTCCATGCTCAGTTTCTAGTCAGAGAATATTCATGGATACAAAACAACAGTGGGGAACTAAGACTGAAAAGTGTGATTTGAATCATTGAGATCAACATTCAGGTGGAGGTCTAGAGTGATTAGTGTTCTGCGTTCTGCTTGAGGTGCTGACTCTCTCTCCAGGATTAAAAATTAAACATTAAACATTACATGCAAGACCCAGGTGTTATACAGAGTTGGGCTTTCTAGGATGTCCATTTGATTCCATATAGCACTGAAGTATCATTTTCAACCTCAAAATCTTTACATCTTTTCATAGATGATTTCTTGGGATAATGCAATTGCAACAATAATGGAATAATAATGCTAGTTGCCAAAAATAGTCAGCATCACCTATGCATTAAGCACTATTCTTGATTCTTGGGGTATTTGATTTAAAGTTTCTACCATCTATATGTATAAAATTATTAATATCTAAATATTGCATACAAACAGCCTTGCCTATAAGAGCAAAGACCAGATCACACAGATAAAACTGGACACATTCAGTTGGGGAAAAGATTCTGTATTTATTTGTGGTCTCAAAATTCAGATTATTTTGCCTCCTTACTATGGAGCTACTTAACCTTGGAATGTACTTGGTCAACAGCAGACTATCACCAAAACATAATACATGATTGTTCTAGTTACTCATTTTATTTGTTTAGTAGCTTAGCAAGGCATTTCACATGTGTTCATAAAAGGGCTAAGGGAAAATTCAAAATTTTCCTGTAATTTCTTTTTGAGTCCTATTTTAACCAACAAAAGGAATAAAGTTAAAAAGGTAACTATCAGAAATATTCCAAATTAACATTAAAGCATGTTAATAAGCTCCATTTCTAAAGTAAGAAAACAGCAAGAGGATGAGGGTGTTGACTATTCATTGAGTAAGCTGGACCTTCTAAAGCAGTAAAGCAATAAATAAGACTGTGAACTAAGCAGTCTTGGCATATAAGGAATAAAGCTCATTCAAGATAGAAAATTCTGAACAAGAGATCAAGAAGAATAGAAACTATGGGACTCCTAAATGTATGCTCTTCCTCTGTTAACTAATCCACATAATACTTTAGCAAGTAAGTAAACATTAATCTTCCCAATTTGTAGTTAAGAAAACTGTGAGATTTTGTGAAATCAAGTCATTTGTTCAAGCCTCCAGCTTAAGTTTGTTGAAAAGCCAAAATCTCTAGGCAAATAACACAAGCTCATGCAATGACTAAATTCATCTTTTGTGTGAATGGGTAATATGGATTGGATCTTCTCAAGGATTGAAATAACTAATACAATTTTGCACACTCAAAACCTAATTCCAAAGTATCTCAAAGAGCACTACTGATAGAACTGAATACGTTTTTAAAAGAATTTGTGTCACTGATCTCTCACTGTTTTAAAAAAAATTTTTTAATTAAAAAAAAAATTTTTAGGTGAAAAATAATAAAGTGATTTAAATAGCAAGCTGCTATTTAGTTGCAGTGAAAGACTATTTTTGGGGGCTCCAAAATCACTGCAGATGGTGACTGCAGCCATAAAATTAAAAGACACTTGCTCCTTGGAAGAAAAGCTGTGACCAACATTGACAGCATATTAAAAAGCAGAGACATTACTTTACCAAAAAAGGTCCGTCTAGTCAAGGCTATGGTTTTCCAGTAGTCACATGTGGATGTGAGAGTTGGACTATAAAGAAAGCTGAGTGCAGAAGAATTGATGCTTTTGAATTGTGGTGTTGGAGAAGACTCTTGAGAGTCCCTTAGACTGCAAGGAGATCCAACCAGTCCATCCTAAAGGAGATCAGTCCTGGGTGTTCATTGGAAGGACTGATGTTGAAACTGAAACTCCAGTACTTTGGCCACTTGATTTGAAGAACTGACTCATTTGAAAAGACCCTGATGTTGAAAACGATTGAAGGCAGGAGGAGAAGGGGATGACAGAGGATGAGATGGTTAGATGGCATCACCGACTCAGTGGACGTAAGTTTGGGTAAACGCTGGATGTTGGTGATGAACAGGGAGACCTGGCATGCTGTGGTTCATGGGGTCGAAAAGAGTTCTACACGACTGAACGACTAAACTGAACTGAACTGAAACCTTGAGACAAATACGGCAACTAGAAGAAAGCAAAGGTTGCACGTGATTACAGTTCCAGTTTGGGAGAAAGAATAGCAATGCCCTATTATTTCATGGTGGGTATTTAGAATAAAATCTCAAGTCAGTAATGAGCCAATTTATAACTGCAGAAATGTGTCTTGAGTGACAAGTAGCGGTGGCTCCAAGGGGCTGTGCTTCTTTATGTCTCAGTGTGGAAAGAATACAAGAGGCAAAGTGATAAGAAGTGATTTATTAGGGTAGGATGATTGTGAGGCTTACAAAGAGGCAGGGAAGGGTACTACCCCAAGAACTTAGTGGGCTACAGTTTTATAATCAAAGGAAAATTGGGGAGGGAAGATCATCTTTTTCTCATCTTGAGTGGATGTTAAGATTCCATTATCAGCTCCTCCCCTTCCTCCATGTCATGTGAAGGAGTTTTCTTGTACCTGCATGGTCAGACTGAGACTGTCATAGCGATATGGAAATGAGCAAAACATATACTAAAATATGGTAAATCATTCCAGGTTTCAGTATAATGTCACCTTTTCTTTGTATTTTGCTTTTAGAGTATGTAGTAAAGCATGTCCTAGGAATCATTAACTTACTGACCGCACTGGGCAGGATGTGGGTCTTGTTCTACCCTTATTTTATTATTTGGGAGTATGTGTTATGCTTCTGTTCCATGGTTTTGTTGCAAAGCAAGCCTGCTTGGTTTTGTGGTTAAGCAAATTTGCTTTCTTGAGTGATCAAAGCCCCCCTGTACTTTTTTAAAATTTATAATCCCTTAGTGGGGTTAACTATTGATACTTAATTACCTACCCTGTCCCTTTGGCCTGTCCTTATCAATTTCACTAATTTTTCTAAGCTTTATCACACATGTAAAGTCCTGAACTTAATAGCTTGAATGCTAGAATAAATTAAGTCCCAATTCAAGCCATGGGTGAACCACTTAAGAGTAGCAGAATTCAGTAAGTTATATACTTGTATGAACCTGCCTTTCTAGTTTGGAATATTAGGGTATTAATACTGGATTGTTATGAATATTAAGGGAGACATTTCAGATAAAATGCAGATTAGTATTAAGCTAGCATCAAAGGCTTAAGAATCATAAATCATTACTGAAATTCAGATCAAATAGTACTTGGTAATGGTTACAAGTTTGGGTTGGATTTTCTTGGACAACAAAACCCTGAACTCATAGAATAAATCAACAAACAATGGTTAACAAACTAGTTGAATTACTGGTTTATATTAAATAATGACAGAATTATTCCCTTAGAAAACTGTCTACAACATAACTCATGACCTTGTTTATATGTTTATATGAGATGAATCCTAGTTATCAGTCTATTTTTAAAGTTATATTGCATAATGAAAATAGCAATGACTGTGAAAGCCGATGTACTTCATTTGCATTCCTAATCTCTCACTACCTATTGACTTTTAATTAATTTCTTAGTTTCTTCATTTGTAAAATGACAATGAAAATAATCCCTGCTTTCTAGAATTGTTGTAAGGATTATACTGAATTAAATAGTATTTTTAAAAACAGAGTAGGGACAAATAGCAGTTGTTATGTGTGTGATTGTCAAGTGAATTATTCCTAACACTGTGCTTATAGTTTTTACTCAATAAAAGATAAAAAACAGAGAGGAGAGTGAGAAAGAACCAGAGAACACACACACACAAGGTGAAAATGAACTAAGCCCGGAGCCAAGAGAATCACAGTTCAGGAAATAGAATGTTAAATGTTCATTAATGCAATCAATAACTTAAGAATCTCATTCTTACTGTTTAGGATAGTAAAGATGGCAATTAAGGGATTATGCTATTAAAATGATCTAATTTACAGATAATGCTATTTCCTTTAACTTTGCTAGGTAAGCAAAATTTGGCTATAACAATTCACTTTATTAGACTCAGACATTTAATAGAAACCAATACTCAAGATAAAGGGCCCCAGAAATTGGGTATAGAACCCCAGAGGTCACCAGATCATCCTCTGCAAGATCACTCATGTAAACACTAGAAGAATTACAAAAATTGGAATTGCAAAACTAACTACTTCCTATATAATTATGTATCTGAATTGTATAGGTAAAAATATGATTTGAGGGGCTGTGCCTACCTTTAATTTTAGAGAAGTTTGTGGTTTTCTTCAATTAATATGAAAGCTCAGGTAATAAACATTGAAAAACGTTGGCATTTTTTTTCCTCCCCACCAACTTCATGACCTAATTTAAATTCAAAAGGTTTTGAGGCATGCAAGATGAGCCATTATTTTGCATATGGGGCTGGAAAATGGAATAACAGTATCCCTATTGTATGAGAAAATGAGATAAATCCAAGTTGCTTTGTATTTAAAAGTAGCAATGAGCTAAAAAAATCTCACAGTCAGATGCACAGAGAGAACTTTCTGCAAGAAATTTTAAATCTCACTCTTCAGTAAGGAGTCATTTTGGGGAATACTTTTACATTTCCCAACACTCTTTTCAACGATGTCTTTTCTTACTCTCATTTTTAAAATTCATATGACAGTTTCTAATATGACCTATTGTCTTTAAATCTTCCCCTGATAGCAGGAGTTTGAATAAGTTCATCATCTTAGACTTAAACACCATGATCTTCTATACATTCAAAAAAGAATATATCAGTGGTTATTTGAGAGACAGAATGTAACTATTGCATTGGAATTTGGCGGATATTCTCTATTCAAAAACCTTTTAAAAATGAGCAATAGACAGAATTTGAAAGCCCATTAGCTGTATCCACATGGTGGCATGAGATAATTTTGTGGCCTAAATATACCCTAGATTTATTAGAGAGGAAAAAACATAGTTTACCAGTCTCCTTTTTCTGTCAGCATTTCCATCAAACTGAAGACAGAAAAGCAAAACAAGTAGACACAGCAGCAACCTGTGTTTACTGGATATGGAGTCATCAAGGTATGTTTACACTCATAGGACATTGCATTGCATTCATTAGTTTTGGAACCCTACAGAATGCCTGTGGAGGTACCAGAGCATGCACTTGGTTTATCCTATTTTCCTTGATTACTTGCTAAACCTCTACTCATACTTACCATTACCCCTGAGTGATTTAAACATTCCCCAGGAATAGTGACATCCATAAACTATTGTGATCACCTTTCTGTATAAATATGTCACTATTAAACCAACATAACTTGCAGAAAAATTACACCCTGATATTGATTTTATTTACCTAATATTCAAAGTGAGAGAGGTAGGAAAATGCATCTGAAGTTACAGTATCCTCTGGTAACATATTAGGTTAAATAAGGAGAAACAATTGTGGAAATTAAAACTATATTCAGAGGTTAAAGAAAAATAAGAATTGAAAAGCTCTGTTCATACAGAGAACTCTTAGTTTTGACTTCCCATCAAATAAAGTTTCTATTCTCCTGGTACAGAGAGGACATCTTTCATATTAGAGTTTTAATCTCCTATTTTCAGGAAGAAAAGAGGAAGTTAAGATACCCCCCTTGCATCTGCTGTTTTTTTTTTTTTTTAAGTAATTTACATAACTTTTTATTTTTAAATCCAAACTTTTTAAAAGATGACTATTTTTTTAGCAACAGGAAAAATCTTTGTATCCAAAGTAATATTATTTTTTTTTTTTAAATATCTTTAAAAATAATCCTGTTGCCAAAGTTATGTATTTGGGTTGGTATATCCTGCCACTCTTCATTCTTAGAAGATTCATAAAAATTTGGAAGACAAGGCCATGTTTCTAACAAATCTCTCCCAAAATCCTAATGAAAAAGCATATTAATTTTCTGACAAGACACATTCAAAATTACATCATGTAAGTAGAGATTTTCTTATTTATTCATATGTATATTAAAAATTGTCATCAGTATCTTATATTAGGAGCACATCACCATTCACAAGTTTTTAGTATTTGTAGGTAACTCTGTGAGGTACCACACATCCAATTACTCAATATGCATATATACATCCATCCATCCACACAAATATACATTCGCACACACACATACATGCCCTGTGCTTCCTCTGTATTCCCACTGCTAACAGATTGGTTTGGGCTTTCAGCATCTATCTTTTTTCTGATCAATAAGCTCCTAGATTATGGCTGGCCTGAAGACTTTCTCCAACTAGTCCATTCTCTATACCTCTAGTAATATTAGCTTTCTAGAAAAGAGTGTTTATAAGGACTTATTTAATGATTCTTCTTTGGCTGTAAGATAAATCCTCAGCACCCCAACAGATAAGGCACACAAGATTCTCTGTAACTATTCAAAATTCTGTTAGAAAATTCTCTGTTCAGTATCTCCTGCTTCCCGTTCTCCATCCATATGCAGTTTTCTCCAGCTATAGCAAACTGCTTATTTCCCCATATATGCCCAGTTCTTTTGAACCTGCAAGGTTCAGCAGAGATTATACATTCCCTCCAGAAGTATTTACCCATAAAAACTCTTATTAGATGTTACTTTCCTAGCTTATATATCACTGCCTCTTACATATATATAGGAATATTTATGAATTTTTAATATATAGATTTTCAATATATATTATATATATATATATGAAGCTTTCTGGTGTTTCCTTCTGAGACCCCAAGTAGATTAAGTTACCTGCATAAGAAGTCATATTTGTTTTCAATTTTTAGCACATTTTACAATATATTGTGACCAAGTTCATACTTGAGACTTCTGTCAAAACAATGAGTTTGAAGCTAATTACTTCACAACATTTCAGTGGGTTTTGTCATACATTGATATGAATCAGCAGTAATTAGCCTCCAACTAATAAAAAAAAAAAAGAAATAAATCTAAAATAAATAAATAAATAAATAAAATAAAATTAAAAAAAAAAAACAATGAGTTTGTGGGAGAGACTTAATTTTCCTAAACCACAGCTGCATTGACTTTTTGTTTCTGGTCTGGGTGCACAATATCTGCTGTAAGTGAAATAAAACATATCTTTAAAAAAATGCTTTAACATTCTCACACACAGAAGAGCAGTTTTATCTTCTGATGCAAAATTTTGGTCTTCAGTGACTTTACAAGTAGGGATTTGGTAAAAGATCAAGTTGAAAATGAGATTTCACAAAGCACTCAGAAAAATTTGAAAAAAATTTTTAGTCCCTAATAAGACCTTAAGTTTGTTCAAAATGACCTATAGGTTATGTAAAAGTATTATTAGGTTTTACAACCAAATATCTTGGGTGGGGGCTAGTTAGCTAGATCTTGAAGGAGAGATAAATGGTTCTCTTAAATTCTCTTTTACATAGTACCTGGTGCTGCAGTGGAACCCTCTGGGTACCTGACGAACAGTACTTCAAGAAAATGAATGTATAAGGAAGCACTATAGCAGGCAAGATTTGTAATCTTACCATGTTTTCTTCCTAAGTTACAGTTGGAACTTTCCACACAAAACACTGAAATTTCTGCTTGATAGCAATACTAATGAAAATGTATTGAAGCATATTTTAGGTGTCAGCTTTCAAAGTATAAAATCAAATCCAATTGACTTTATGTTTAATTTTATTAAAATTCCAGTTGCTATAATGATCTTTTGTTTAATGACTCTGGCAGTGTTGAGGACCTTTCTGCTCAACGTTTAGCCCAGGGTTTGGCAACTTTACCATCATTACCTGACAGTTCATTAGAAATGCAGAGTCCAGGTCTTACCTCACATCTACTGCAGGTAAGAGTCTGCTTTGTAGCAGGATCTTCAGTTGATTCAAATGCACATTGTTTTTTGTTTGTTTTTAATTATTTTATATTGTACTATAGTTGGGCTTCCTTGGTGGCTCAGACAGGAAAGAATCCACCTGCAGTGCAGGAGATCTGGGTTCAATCCCTGGACTGGAGATCCCCTGGAGCAGGGCATGGCCACCCACTCCGGTATTCTTGCCTGGAGAATTCAAGGGACAGAGGAGCCTGGTGGCCTCCAGTCCGTGGGGTTGCAAAGAGTCAGACACGACTGAGTGACCAAGCACAGCACGTAGTTGATTTCCAATGTTGTGTTAATTTCATGTGTATGGCAAAGTGACTGAGTTACACAAATACATATATCTATTCTTTTTCAAATTCTTTTCCTGTTTAGGTTATTACAGATTACTGAGTAGAGTTCTCTGTTCTATACAGTAGGTCTCTGTTGGTTATCTATTTTAAGTATAGTAGTGTGTATATGTCATTAAATTTTAAGAGGTACTGATGTAAGCTGTCACCAAGCATAATTTTCTGGATTCTACTAGTTTGAAACTACCTTAGACTGTGAGGTTTAAAATGAAATAGTAAATATTCAATCATAACATACTAAAATGAAATATTTGTTGCATAATTTTGCAATGTTTTGACCACCAAATCATAGTTACCTTAACCAGTCAAATAATTTTATCTGTAGCTCTTTTTGGATCACACTTCCTACTTTGCATTTTATCTATGTACAAACCTCATTTGCTGAACAGTGTTTTGAAATACCTGAATATAGGAATTATTTAATGCTACATAAGAACTAGAAAACAGTAGGCTATCCAACATTCAGAATTTACAATTAATGTTGTAGGTCTCTGATTCATTGGAAAGATAAATATTAATATTTTATTAGTTATCCTGAAATATTTGTTTTATATATTAAATAGCATGCTTTAATATGTTTTATAAAGTATAGATAGTATATTAAGTACTCATAAATACTTGTTAAATATGTATTATTAATATCATTTATAGTTTTAGTAATTTAATTTATGCATGTATTCAAAAAATTATTTATTATCTACTCTGTGCCAAGTTCTATGTGCTTGGGAAATAGCAATGAACAAGACAGCCAAAAGTTTCTTACATTTTAGTGTGAAAAACAGAAAAACATATTAAAAAACTATACAGTAAATTACTCTGAAGGGAAAAATAAAGCAGCAAGAGTGATAAGGGGATGAGAGAATGTGGGACAGGGTAGGGGGTAGTGTTGTCCCATTGAACTTGATAAGCAGCAGAATCTAAGAGTGAGGATTAACCTTACATGTGTGAGATTTTTAAGGTGGTGGATCTACTTTGAGATAAAGACATAATCAATCCTGATTATCTCAATACAGACGATGGTCGCAAACCTATGACTATTAGAGGCTTGAGAGAGAGCGTAGGTTCCGTCTGTGATAACAGAGTTCTGGCACCGTTTTCACTTTGGCAGTGGTGACAGGGAGCACACAGACTACACAGATTTGTTAGGTCCCAACTTGAATCATATTCCTGAAAGCATTTCCTTTTCTATATATTATGTGAACCTCACTTTAAAACATGAGTCAGACATTATTTTTAATTCATATTGAGGAAACCAGTGACAGTTTAATTCACTTATCTTTAGCTAGTGACTGATGTTTGCTAACATAGAGGCAAGCTTCAGACTATAGTGTCTACACTGAAATAAATGTGTGTCACCTACCTAGAATGTGGCCCAAAACTTACCTTTAATTCATATGGTTAAGTATACACAATGTAAGAAAGAGAGGCATCTTTTCCGCTGCCATGAATTAAAATCTTCTGGTCCTTGAATCAAAATCTTTCCAGGATTTCCCTCAAGATATTGCAAGTCCGTTGGTTACAAAACCAGAGTGATTCATTCATTTCCACTCTCAGAAGGCTTTCTGGATTTGTGGAAATGAAATCCATCTTATTAGGCAGGAATATAAGGCAAAGGGGCAGAGGTGAATTACAACAGAAATACATTTCCAGGAGGGAAGTTATCTAGAGTATCCAAAACAGCAAACAACATATGCGTCTGCACACTTAGACTGTAATCAAGTTATGACTTCTCCCCACTTATTTACCTTTAAAGCAGTCAGGCCAAGTGAGATGCTAAGCAGGAGGGACAGGAAGGTTAACCGTGTCACAAAGGAGGCATCCGGCCTCAACATTTCTAAATGGAGCACTCATTATCTTCTCTACATGAGACAGAAGAAATCTCTGCCTCCTTGTTCCTCTGCTTACATATCAAACATTTAGAATAGCCTCTGGTGACACAAGAGCCCTAAAAATTCCTGATACAGAGCATAACTAGATGATAAATCTTGGCTTTACATATTCTCCAGGTGAAGTGTTCTTCCTCTGCTCTCTCTCATACTGCACCTTGAGGAATATTCTCAATGTTTTCTTGTGTAACAGTTAATATATCAGGGACAAGCAGTGCCTACCTTGGCTACAAATAGTTTACCTGCACAAATGTGAAAGATAATGAGAATTGTCAGTCCTGGACATTGCCAAACAGCAACTGACTATGGAACTCCCTAGTTGCCAGTTCTATTGAAATTACCCCCAGTCGGGGAATCATGCAATTACTAGTCCCCTGATACTTCTAACATTATTCTATGACTGCCATGTAAGTGCCAGGTGAAATTAAAATGACAGTTTAACTCCCTTATAAGTCCCAGTGTTTTCGTTTATAGTCTAATCCATCATAATCACTTATACCCCACCGTTTTTATTCATTGAAAGATACTTGGAGACTAAATAGGAAAAATCCAAGATCTGTGTAAATTGCATTTTATTAGATGTATCAGTTCAGTTTAGTCGCTCAGTCATGTCCAGCTCTTTGTTACCCCATGAATTGCAGCACGCCAGGCCTCCCTGTCCATCACCAACTCCCAGAGTTTACTCAAACTCATATCCATTGAGTCAGTGATGCCATCCAGCCATCTCATCCTCTGTCATCCCCTTCTCCTCCTGCCCCCAATCCCTCCCAGCATCAGGGTCTTTTAGAAAGAGTCAACTCTTCGCATGAGGTGGCCAAAGTATTGGAGTTTCAGCTTCAGCATCAGTCCTTCCAATGAACACCCAGGACTGATCTCCTTTAGGATGGACTGGTTGGATTTCCTTGCAGTCCAAGGGACTCTCAAGAGTCTCCTCCAACACCACATTTCAAAAGCATCAATTCTTCAGCACTCAGCTTTCTTCACAGTCCAACTCTCACATCCATACATGACCACTGGAAAAACCATAGGCTTGACCAGATGGACCTTTGTTGGCAAAGTAATGTCTCTGCTTTTTAATATGCTATCTAGGTTGGTCATACCTTTCCTTCCAAGGAGTAAGCGTCTTTTAATTTCATGGCTGCAATCACCACCTGCGGTGATTTTTGAGCCCAAAAATATACAGTCAGCCACTGTTTCCACTGTTTCCCCATCTATTTCCCATGAAGTGATGGAACCAGATGCCATGATCTTAGTTTTCTGAATGTTAAGCTTTAAGCCAACTTTTTCACGCTCCTCTTTCACTTTCATCAAGAGGCTTTTTAGTTCCTCTTCACTTTCTGCCATAAGGGTGGTGTCATCTGCATATCTGAGGATATTGATATTTCTCCCTGAAATCTTGATTCCAGCTTGTGCTTTTTCCAGCCCAGCATTTCTCATGATGTACTCTGCAGATAAGTTAAATAAGCAGGGTGACAATATACAGCCTTGACGTACTCCTTTTCCTATTTGGAACCAGTCTGTTGTTTCATGTCCAGTTGTAACTGTTGCTTCCTGACCTGCATACAGGTTTCTCAAGAGGTGGGTCAGGTGGTCTGGTATTCCCATCCCTTTCAGAATTTTCCACAGTTTCTTGTGATCCACACAGTCAAATTCTTTGGCATAGTCAATAAAGCAGAAATAGATGATTTTCTGGAACTCTTTTGCTTTTTCAATGATCCAGTGGATATTGGCAAGTTGATCTCTCGTTCCTCTGACTTTTCTAAAACCAGCTTGAACATCTGGAAGTTCATGGTTCATGTATTGCTGAAGCCTGGCTTGGAGACTTTGAGCATTATTTTACTAGCGTGTGAGATGCGTGCAATTGTGCGGTAGTTTGATCATTCTTTGGCATTGCCTTTCTTAGGGATTGGAATGAAAACTGATCTTTTCCAGTCCTGTGGCCACTTTTGAATTTTCCAAATTTGCTGGCATATTGAGTGCAGCACTTTCACAGCATCATCTTTCAGGATTTGAAATAGCTCAACTGGAATTCCATCACCTCCACTAGCTTTGTTCATAGTGCTTTTGTTCATAGATGTTCATTTGTTCATAGATGCTTCCTAAGGCCCACTTGACTTCATGTTCCAGGATGCCTGGCTATAGGTGAATGATCACACCATTGTGATTATCTGGGTTGTGAAGATCTTTTTTGTACAGTCCTTCTGTGTATTCTTGCCACCTGTTCTTAATATCTTCTGCTTCTGTTATGTCCATACCATTTCTGTCCTTTATTGAGCCCATTTTTGCCTGAAATGTTCCCTTGGTATATCTAATTTTCTTGAAGAGATCTCTAGTCTTTCCCAGTCTGTTGTTTTCCTCCATTTCTTTGCATTGATCACTGAGGAAGGCTTTCTTATCTCTCCTTGCTATTCTTTTGAACTCTGCATTCAAATGGGAATATCTTTCCTTTTCTCCTTTGCTTTTTGCTTCTCTTCATTTCACAGCTATTTGTAAGGCCTCCTCAGACAACCATTTTGCCTTTTTGCATTTCTTTTCCATGGGGATGGTCTTGATTTCTGTCTCCTGTACAATGTCACGAACCTCCGTCCATAGTTCATCAGGCTGTCTGTCTATCAGATCTAGTCCCTTAAATCTGTTTCTCACTTTCACTGCATAGTCATAAGGTATTTGATTTAGGTCATACCTGAAGGGTCTAGTGGTTTTCCCTACTTTCTTCCATTTAAGTCTGAATTTGGCAATAAGGAGTTCATGATCTGAGCCACAGTCAGCTCCCAGTCTTGTTTTTGCTGACTATATAGAGCTTCTCCATCTTTGGCTGCAAAGAATATAATCAATCTGATTTTGGCGTTAACCATCTGGTGATGTCCATGTGTAGAGTCTTCACTTGTGTTGTTGGAAGGGGGTGTTTGCTATGACCAGTGCATTCTCTTGGCAAAACTCTATTAGCCTTTGCCCTGCTTCATTCTGGACTCCAAGGCCAAATTTGCCTGTTATTCCAGGTGTTTCTTGACTTCCTACTTTTGCATTCCATTCCCCTATAATGAAAAGGACATCTTTTTGGGGCATTAGTTCTAAACGGTCTTGTAGGTCTTCATGAAGCTGTTCAACTTCAGCTTCTTCAGTGTTACTGGTTGGGGCATAGACTTGGATTACCATGATTTTGAATAATTTGCCTTGGAAACAAACAGGGATCATTCTGTCGTTTTTGAGATTGCATCCAACTACCGCATTTCGGACTCTTTTGTTGACTATGATGGCTGCTCCATTTATTCTAAGGGATTCCTGCCCACAGTAGTAGATATAATGGTCATCTGAGTTAAGTTCAACCATTCCAGTCCATTTTAGCTCGCTGATTCCTGGAATGTCGACATTCACTCTCGCCATCTCCTGTTTGACCACTTCCAATTTGCCTTGATTCATGGACCTAACATCCCAGGTTCCTATGCAATATTGCTCTTTACAGCACTGGACCTTGCTTCTATCACCAGTCACATCTATAACTGGGTGTTGTTTTTGCTTTGGCTCAGTCCCTTCATTCTTTCTGGAGTTATTTCTCCACTGACCTCCAGTAACATATTGGGCACCTCCCAACCTGGGGAGTTCCTCTTTCAGTATCCTATCATTTTGCCTTCTCATACTGTTCAATGGGTTCTCAAGGCAGGAATACTAAAATGGTTTGCCATTCCCTTCTCCAGTGGACCACATTCTGTCAGACCTCTCCACCATGCCCCGACCATCTTGGGTGACCCCACACGGCATGGCTTAGTTTCATTGAGTTAGACAAAACTGTGGTCCTGTGATCAGATTGGCTAGTTTTCTGTGATTATGGTTTTAGTGTGTCTGCCCTCTGATGCCCTCTCGCAACACCTAACGTCTTAATTGGGTTTCTCTTACCTTGGACATGGGGTATCTCTTCACGGCTGCTCCAGCAAAGAGCAGCCGCTGCTCCTTACCTTGGACGAGGGGTATCTTCTCACGGCTGCCCCTCCTGACCTTGAACGTCGAGTAGCTCCTCTTGTCCCTCCTGCGCCCATGCAGCAACTGCAGGAAAAAAAAAAAAAAAAAACACACACACACACAAGAAATAGTTACTTTTATTTCTGCCAGGCCTTCATAGCAAGATAATCTATATATCTATGTACCTATCTCCTCTCTCTATCATCTGTCTCCATATTTGTCATCATATAGCTATATAATGAGATTGATAAAGAAAGAAAAATAATTAAAATTATTAAGAAAATGCTAAATGGTAGACATCTGTACATGACTACTAGAAAAAAAAAACAAAAAACCATAGCTTTGACTGTATGGACTTTTGTCAGAAAAGTGATGTCTCTTTTTTTGAATATGCTGTCTAGGTTTGTCATTGATTTCCTTCCAAAGAACAAGTATCTTTTAATTTCATGCTTGCAGTCACCATGATTTTGTAGCCCAAGAGAATAAAATTTTTCACTGCTTCCACTCTTTCCCCTTCTATTTGCCATAAATGGTGGGATCAGCTGCCATGCTCTTAGTTTTTTGAATGTTGAGTGTTAAGCCAACTCTTTCACTTTCCTCTTTCACTTTCATCAAGGGGATCTTTAGTTCCTCTTCACTTTCTGCCTTTAGAGTGGTATCATCTGCATATGTGAGGTTATTGATATTTCTCCTATCAATCTGGACAGCTTGCAATTCATCCAGTCTGACATTTGACATGATGTACTTTGCATAGAAGTTAAATAAGCAGGGTGACAATAAACTGCCTTGACATACTCCTTTCATAATTTGGAACCAGTCCATTGTTCTATGTCCAGTTCTAACTGTTGCTCCTTGACTTCCATTCAAGTTTCTAAGGAGGCAGGTAAGGTGGTGTGGTATTCTGATCTCTTTAAGGATTTTCCACAGTTTGTTGTGATCCACAAAGACTTCCATGTAAGACTATGAAGCAGATGTTTTTTTCTGGTACTCCCTTGCTTTCTCCATGAGACAATAAATGTTGGCAATTTGATCTCTGATTCCTCTGCTTCTTCAAAACCAGCTTGTACATCTGGAAGTTATTGGTTCACATGCTGCTGTAGCCTAGCTTGAAGGATTTTGAATATAACCTTCCAAGTATGTGAAATGGGAGCAATTGTAGGGTAGTTTGCATGTTTTTTGGCATTGTCTTTCTTTGGGATTGGAATTAAAATTGACCTTTTTCAGTCCTGTGGCCACTGCTGGGTTTTCCAAATTGGCTGACATATTAAATACAGCACTTTAATAGCATCATTTTTTTTTTTTTTCTTCAGATTTTAAATAGCTGAGCTGGAATTCTGCTACCTCCACTAGCTTTGTTGATTGTAGTGCTTCCTAAGGCCCACTTTGCTTCACACTCCAGGATGTTGGGCTCTAGGAGAGTGGCCACACAGTCGTGGTTATCCAGGTTGTTAAAGCGTTTTTTAAAATAGTTCCTCTGTGTATTCTTGCCACCTCTTCTTATCTCTTCTGCTTCTGTTAGGTCCTTACCATTCCTGTCCTTTATTGGGCACATCCTTGCATGAAATATTCCCTTAATATCTCCAATTTTCTTGAAGAGATCTCTAGTCTTTCCCATTCTATTGCTTTCCTCTATTTCTTTGCATTGTTCATGTAAAAAGTCCTTCTTATCTCTTTTTGCTATTCTCTGGAACTCTGAATTCAGTTGGGTATATCTTACCCTTTCTCCCTTGGCATTCTTTTGCTTCGCTTCTTTCCTTGGCTATTTGTAATTTATGCTTATTATTGGTACCCTCTGTTTTTCCTCTAGGTTTTTGAGACCATTTTGTTTTCTATGATTTTTACAGAGTATAAGGAAGTCCATGTTGTATGCTCTCACATCTTCTGCATAGTTGTATAATAGGTATAAGGATTAATTTATTTTGTTTCAGTTATTTATAGATAGATTTCACTTTTGTGATTTACAAACTGATGGAATCATAAACCTGAAAATAAACCAGGAGTGTCTTCAGAATCAGATCTTGGATTTTCTTTGTCTTTTTTCTTCCTTATCGTGGAATGGCTAACAAAAATTGTATAAATTTAGGTTGTACAGCATGGCTTTTTTAATGATGTAGAATGTGATGATTTAAGATGTATTTGTTTATATTGTGAAATGATTACCATAATCAAATTAATTACACATTCTTCCCCTCAGATAATTACCAATGTTTCTTTGTGTGTGGTGAGAACACTTACCATTTACTCTTAGGAAATTTCAAGTATACAATATAGTACAGGCAAATCTCAGAGATATCATGAGTTTGGATCTAGATAACTGCAATAAAACTAGTCACACAAATTTTTTGGTTTCCCAATGCAAAGAAAAATTATGTTTCCACTATGCCAAAGTTTATTTAAGTGTGTAATAGCATTATGTCTAAAATAGACAGTGTATACTTTAATTAAAAATAATTTATTACTAAAACTCTAATCATCATCTGAGTCTTCAACAATTCATAATCTTTTTGTTGATGGATTGTTTTGACTCCATGTTGAGGTCTACAGACTGATCAGGGTGACGGTTGCTAAAGATGGGTGTCTGTGTTAATTTCTTAAAATAAAACAACAATGAAGTTTGCCATATCAACTGACTCTTCCTTTCACTTGAACTCTTAGAAGCCATTGTAAGATTATTAAATGGTCTAATTTCAATATGGTTGTGTCCCAGTAAATAGGGAGGCCCAAAGAGTCAGACACGACTGAGTGACTAACACACACACCCCCACACAACGAGAGGGAAAGAAACGGGGAAAGGCCAGTTGGTAGGGCAGTCCGAACTTACACAATATTTATCTATTGTTTGTTGTTTTATTTGGGCAGTTTGTGGCACCCCAAAACAATTAAAATAGTAACATCATAAATCACTGATCACAGATCACCACAACAAATATAACAATAATGTAAATGTTTGAAATGTCTCAAAAACTATCAAAATGTAGCACAGAAACACAAAGTGAGCAAATGCTATTGGAAAAATTACACCAGTAGACTTGCGTGATTCAGCGTTACCACACACCTTCAATTTGTAAAAAACCACAATATCTGCAATGCACAATAAAGCAAAGCACAATGAAATGTGACTTCTTAATTATATTAACAATTATTATCATTGTCAATTATCTGGTTAATTATAATCACCTGTACTGTTAATTATACTCACCAGGCTGTACATTAGATCCCCAGAATTTATTCACCTTATAAATGAAAAATTTGTACCCTTTGACCAATATCTCCCTCATTTCCCCCAGTCACAAGCTGCTGACAATCATCATTCTTTCAATTCTTCTTATTCATTTCTATTATCACAATCAATTCCACTACATTTTCTTTTCAGAGTTAAGAGTTTGAAGATCAGTGCTGCTTTATTCCACAAAGATTAAAGTTAAATAAATGAACAAATCATGCTTTTTAATTATATCTATTATAAATAAAATGTTAAGATAGGGTTTGAGACATTATTTTCCTTCCTTTAAAATTAAAACCATTGTTATGACAAAATCATGACAAAAATCCATGGCAATTTATCCATAAATACATTTTATTAAAAGGCTGATTAATACATGACTCTTTCTTTCTCCTATTATGTCAGATTTTTCCTCACTATTTTTATCATACTATACTGATTTATCAGGTTTCAAATAAACAGCATGATAATTTTCCCATGATTAGGTCTAGTATTATTTTTCATGTTCCCATTTCAATAAGAAATGCTGTTTAAGAAAAGGAATACATGTTGAACTCAGGAAATAAACTTAAAAATGCACAAACAGAAGAAATTCTCTAGCCATATAGCTCACACATTATGGCTTTGAAAATACTTGCACACATTTATGAGTGTATGCATGTACCTTTCTTAAAAAAAAAAAAAAGTCAAAGCGTTATGTATAAAATCTACTTTTTAGGACTTTATAGTGATTATTTTCCCACATCTAAAACTATTCCTTTATATTTTTTAAGGTGTACTTTATAAAGTGTTCCACTAAAGTGCAATAATTTATCTTAGCAATTTCCTGTTGTTGGACATTTATATTGTTTCTGACTTACACTATTATAGATAATGATTGTTAAAATTATATTCATATGTGTACAGCTCACAGTAAATCACAATGAATGTGTAGTAGGTCAAAGGGTATACTCACTTTTACCTTCAGTGATTTTGTATCTTCTGATGCTTCTACTTCTCAAAGACTATTGTTTATTTGCTCATTTAAATAATGTTTAATAGATGTCAGTCTTGTGCCAAAGCACATGCTGGGCACTAGGAAAACGGGTGTATTTTAAAATAGGAAAACAGACACAATCTCAGCAGTGTAGATGAAAGCAGTCTAATAGGGGAGATAGGTGATTAATCAACTGATTGCTCTTTTATATGTACTATGAAAACAGAATAAGATTCAGTTCAGTTCAGTGCTCAGTCGTGGACAACTCTTTGCAACTCAATGAACTGCAGCATGACAGGCCTCCCTGTCCATCACCAACTCTTAGAGTTTACCCAAACTCATGTCCATCGAGTTGTTGATGACATCCAATCATCTGATCCTCTGTTGTCACCTTCTCCTCCTGCTCTCAACCTTTCCCAGCACCAGGGTCTTTTCAAATGAGTCAGTGCTTCACAACAGGTGGCCAAAGTATTGGAGTTTCAGCTTCAACATCAGTCCTTCCAATGAACACCCAGGACTGATCTCCTTTAGGTTGGACTGGTTGGATCTCCTTGCAGTCCAAGGGACTCTCAAGAGTTTTCTCCAACACCATAGTTCAAAAGCATCAATTCTTCGGCGCTCAGCTTTCATTATAGTCCAACTCTTACATCCATACACAACTACTGGAAAAACGACAGCCTTGACCAGACGGACCTTTGTTGGCAAAGTAATGTCTCTGCTTTTTAATATGCTGTCAAGGTTGGTCATAACTTTCCTTCCAAGGAGTAAGCGTCTTTTAATTTCATGGCTGCAATCACCATCTGCAGTGATTTTGGAGCCCTAAAATATAAAGTCAGCCACTGTTTCCACTGTTTCTCCATCTATTTGCCATTAAGTGACAGGACTGGATGCCATGATCTTAGTTTTCTGAATGTTGAGCTTTTTTTTTTTTTTTGAATGTTGAGCTTTAAGCCAACTTTTTCACTCTCCTCTTTCACTTTCATCAAGAGGCTCTTTATTTCTTCTTCACTTTCTGTCATAAGGGTGGTGTCATCTGCATATCTGAGATTATTGATATTTCTCCCAGCAATCTTGATTCCAGTTTGTGCTTTTTCCAGCCCAGCATTTCTCGTGATGTACTCTGCATAGAAGTGAAATAAGCAGGGTGACCATATACAGCCTTGATGTACTCCTTTTCCTATTTGGAACCAGTCTATTGTTCCATGTCCAGTTCTAACTGTTGCTTCCTGTCCTTCATACACATTTCTCAAGAGGCAGGTCAGGTTGTCTGGTATTCCCATCTCTTTCAGAATTTTCTGCAGTTTAT
This sequence comes from Cervus elaphus, assembly GCF_910594005.1. Classification (NCBI taxonomy): domain Eukaryota; kingdom Metazoa; phylum Chordata; class Mammalia; order Artiodactyla; family Cervidae; genus Cervus; species Cervus elaphus. The sequence continues at coordinate 69,329,961 of NC_057825.1, read as the reverse complement.
TGTGATCCACACAGTCAAAGGCTTTGGCATAGTCAATAAAGCAGAAGTAGATGTTTTTCTGGAACTCTCTTGCTTTTTTGATGATCCAGTGGATGTTGGCAATTTGATCTCTGGTTCCTCTACCATTATATAAGAACGTTTAAAAGAGAGACTTTATCTAGTTAAAGGACAAGATATATTTCCCTGAAAGACTGACAATCAAACCAACATCTGTAGGATGAATAGAAAAGTGCATTAATAAGTTTAAGTGAGAAAAGGCTACAGAAGTAAGAATTCCGGGAAGAGGAAGTAAGTCATACTTTTGCAAGACTTAAGGTAGTTTGTATCCGGAAAAAAGTGATAGTATTATTAATTGTAAAGTTAGCATTGTCCCACCACTCAGAGAATTGAAGGATTGGAAATAAAATTAGTTGTAACGAAGAAAGAAGCAATCTTTTATTTGTATTATGTATATATATATTTAACCCCTCTACAATATACACAAATTTTTCTTTTATATATGTTTCTTTGATTACTGTGCAATTTAGTCATTTAAGTTATCTGGGAATATCCCATGTACATTATATTATCACTATAAATTTTAAACTAGTTTTCATGTTGCCATGTGAGTTACTTATACAAATACATTGACCTTTTGTCATATTTTTATAAATATTTTCCTTCTAGATTACAAGGCAAGATCATGTCAACTTTTGATATACAGACATTTTACTTCATGCAGTCAAGTCTATCATACTTTTCCTTTATGCTTTATGATTTAGATATCATACTTACCATTTCCCTACTAATATTACATAAACAATCTTAGCCTTTCTTGAATTTACTGTCAGAGATAGCTTTGTTTAACCTGCTAAAAGGAATTTACACTTCTCTCAAGGAAATTTAATCTTTCGTTACATACTCTGCTGTTATCAACCACATGGTCTTTGTTATATTACATATGGATATGTGGCTTAGTGGTAAAGCCTGCCAGTGCTTAACAATACAAGAAATGTGGGTTTGATCCTTGAACTGGGAAGATTCCCTTGGGAAGGAAATGGCAACCACTCTATTATTCTTGCCTGGAAATCCAATGGACAGAGGAGCCTGGTGGGCTACAGTTCATGGGGTCAAAAAGAACCAGACATGATTTAGTGACTAACAACAGCACCAACATCCCTTTATAATCCATCAAAATTATCAAGTGAATTTTAATCATGCTTGTGACAAATGGTTTTAAAACTGACACACTAGGTAAGTCTTTACACGTAACCATAGAATTACTCTTTACACCATGTGTTGGCACATACTTCCATGTAGCCATCCCCACACAATCTTGGAAGATGTGTGTGAACAGCCTATTAAGTTGTGATGGAAAGAAGCTAAACTCCCTGCCAAGGTTTTTGGGTGCTGTCTCAAGTCTGTCATCAGTACTGTGAACTTTTAGGTGAGTTAGACATTTGAGCTCCTGACTAAAGACAAAACCATGCCTCACCTATATTATCATTCAATAATTTCTATTTTGCATTTAAAATACTTATCTCATGAGAATGTACCTATATTAAGACAAAATCATATACTTGAAAAACATGGTGAATGCTTTAAAATAATCATTTGCATCAAAGTTTGATTAAAGCTATATGAGAGAGATAAGGGAAGCACAGATGAGGAGTACCTGAATCAATCCATGAGAGCTAAGAAAACCTTTAAAGAAGTGCTAATACCTTGGCCGAGGGTTCCAAAAACAGCTAGAGACACTTTTGAAAAATAATGGAATATGATATTTTTTGCAAATATCCTGTTATTAGAGATAAAGTACTGTTTCAGAAACACAAAAAACCCCTATGAGTAGAAAAGGAATTCACGGAATGTGCAGAAGCTAGAGAGCTTTGGAGGTCTTTGTATAATACATTAAGTATGTTGGCCACCAAATACTATGGAGAATCACTGAAGATTTTTACCTGCCAAGTCACATGATCAGAAGGGCAGAGACAAAGTTACTTTCAAAAGTAAAAAGGAGCACACAGCTAGAAGATGTTAATGTCTTAGTCACCAAATTTGGAAATGTTGAGCATCCAGGAAAATAAGGGCCTGACTCTTGAAGAATAAGAAAATACACAATATAAATAACAATGGTTTAACAATTAGATTTAAGTAGAAGGCTGGCTTCTAAAATTGTTATTCAAATTCTGAAGCACTTATGGAAAAAAATAAACAGACAAGAATATTCAGAAAGACTCTGAAACAAATCACAAAAATTAAAAGATGTGGTAAAGATGAATGAATACATATATAAACCAAATGAACAGAAAAAAAAGACTAGGGATAACCCAAATGAATATGAAATCTAATATGTAAGAAAGGCAGTATCTTAGATGGCTAAGAAACACACTGAAAGATGCCCAACATCGCTCATTATTAGAGAAACGCAAATAAAAACTGCAATGAGATATCACCTCACACCAGTCAGAATGACCATCATCAAAAAGACTATAAACAACAAATGCTGAAGAGGATGTGGAGAAAAGGGAACCCTATTGCACTGTTGGTAGGAATGTAAATGGAAGATAGTATGGAGAGTTAAAAAAAAAACCAAAAACTAGGAATAAAACCACCATATGACCCAGCAATCCCACTCCCAGGCATATACCCTGAGGAAATCAAAACTGAAAAAGACATATACCCCAATGTTCATTGCAGCACTGTTTACAGTAGATAGAACATGGAAGCAACCTAGCTGTCCATCGACAGATGAATGGATGAAGAAGTTGTAGTACACATACACAATGGAATGTCACTCAGCCATAAAAAGGAACACATTTGAGTCAGTTCTAATGAGATGGATGAACCTAGAGCCCATTATACGGAGTGAAGTGAGTCAGAAAGAGAAAGATAAATACTATGGACTCTAGAAAAATGGTACTGAAGAATTTATTTGCAAGGCAGCAATGGAGAAACAGACATAAGAGAACAGACTTGTGGACACGGGGAGAGGGGAGGAGAGGGTGAGATGTATGGAGGAAATAACTTGGAAACTTACATTACCATGTGTAAAATAGCGAGCCAATGGGAACTTGCTATACATCTCAGGGAACTCAAACAGGGGCTCTGTATCAACCTAGAGGGTGAGTTGGGGAGGGAGATAGGAGGGAGGTTCAAAAGGGAGGGGACATATGCATACCTATGGCTGATTCATGTTGAGATTTGACAGAAAACAACAAAATTCTGTAGGGCAATTATCCTTCAATTAAAAAATTTAAAAAATACATTGTTAAAAAAGGCAGTATCCCATATTAATAGAGTTAATGTGAATTTGTTAACTCTGTTGTTACCCAGTAGGGTAAAGAATTTAGATCCATATCTCAAGACATATGTAAGCCACAAATCAATTAAAGTTTTGAGTATAAAAAAACCATGCATGTGCTTGAAGGAAATATGAATGAATCATTTTATAACCTTGCAGTAGGGAAGGATCATGACCCAAAACTTGAAAACCAAAAAATTACAATCTGACAAATAGACCATAAGTACATTTAAAGAAAGAAAAGAAAAAGAAACAACACTTTTGTATAGCAAAATTATCGCTGAAAATCAAAAAGAAAAAGAAAAAATAAGACTGAAAATGTTTATATCACAGAAAAAAAATTACTGTTTATATACAGGTATATATATAAATTCCCAAGAAATCAATAAGAAAAAGACCAATGGCTCATTATATAAAAGAACAGAACATACACATAGTCCACAAGAAAATTATGTATATAAATATTTCTTCAGCAGATGAAAAGGTGTTTAAGTTCCCTACAAATAAGAGAAATGCAAAAAAATCCCAAAAGTTGACCACACAATCTATTTGTAGGACAGTGGAGAAAAAATACTTTCATAACCCGCTGGCAAGAATGTGAAGATGAAACAGCTCCTCTGCAGGAAAATTTGACAACATCTCTTGAAATTACAACTGCATCATCCTTTGATTCTACAATCCCACTTTGAGGAATCTATTCTATAGATATACTTGAACATGGGCAAAATAACAGATGTATAAGTTTAATCATCTGGCATCTTTTTCAGCGTATCAACCTTGCATTTTCTAGAGTTTGAAAGCAAGCTAAAGTTTAAGAGCATAGCTACATTTTAAAATATTATGCAGCATTTAAAAAATGAGGAAACACTCTCCACCTTGATAGTAGATAAGTTCTAGAATATATTCTTAAAGAAAAAGGTTTAGCACAGTATATGAGAAAAGAGGGAAGAGAATATATATTAGTATTTCTTAGAATTTACATAAAGAGACACTGGGAAAATACATGGGAAACTAAAAATGGCTGTGTAGGAGTAAGTGTGATAGAATAAACCAGATTAGAACAAGACTTATATACCATTTTATATTGCTTTGATTTTTACATGAACTATCTATTCAGAGTATAAAATTAATCCACAGTAAAATATGGCCCAAATGAAAATACTATAACATATACATGTATAATGTTTAGCCTCCCCTGGTAGCTCAGTGGTAAAGAATCTGCCTCCCAGTGCCTGCCATTGGATCAACTTGGGTTCAATCTCAAATCGGGAAGATCCCTGGAAAAGAAACTGGCAACCCACTCCAGAATTCTTGCCTGGGAAATCTCATGGACAGAGAAGCCCCGTGGGCTACAGTCCATGCAGGAGGTCGCTAAAGAGTCAGATACGACTTAGCAACTAAACAACGACAAATATAATGTTTACAGAATCTAGAGACAACTGAAGCAAATAAACAATATGTAAAACAGAAGGAAGATCCATAACTTATTTTCTTAAGTATTTACCTTTGTAAGTGCTTCATGATGGAGTAGCTTCAGATATTCACTACAATCATAAAATATTAAGTGTAACTAGTTTCTTGAGCATGGATGGGTGGTAAAACATAATAATATATAACATAACAGTGGTAACATAGCTTTTGAGGTTGCATGAGATATAAATTGAAAATACCTGTTCACCTTCTGCATGTCACTAATTTGAGGTTCCAGAAAGTATAACCCATTTGTATATTATTAATATAGTAGAGATGGAAAGTGTCAGTAGTTGTGTGCCTTTATTAAAAATAGTGTTTATTTTTTATTGTTTCTCTGGGAAGTTTATTTTGGTTTATTTTTAAAAGCTTTATGAGAATTGTAAAGCTCCATATAGAAAACCAACCGAGGCTAAAATCAATAGCATCATCAGTCACTTGCTACTTCTCAGGCCCTGTGTGTTCTGCTGTAGCATTCAAAGTGTTCCTGTGAGAAATGGGGCTTTAACCTTGGAAGTTAGAGCAATTGAATACTAAAATGTATTTGACTACTTTAGAAGTCTTTCAAAAGCCTTTAAGATTCTTCTGGTAACAAAACTATTTACTCATACAAACTTTAACTCTGAAATGAATGGAAATGACAGACTTGGATAGAAACCACCAGGAAAATATACAATCAAAAGTGCTAACCTATGGATCACAGACAACCACAAAGCAACAAACAAGAAAACAACCATGTCTGTAGTTTTTATGAGGGAGGGGTGATGGATGAATAAGAAACACATTCTACCTAATATTATCTTAGATTTGGGTGGTGAAAGGGATGAATGCTCAAAATAGAAGAGATTAAATTCCTCAAATGATCAATATGACAGAGGAAGGAAGGAGGAGGTGGGAATTCTTTAGTACATATTCAAGTGATTCATAGAGCTTTCTAGCACAAATAGAGCTAATTGTAGGAAAAGATCAAAGTTATAATCCAGTAGATTTGTTGTCTTTCACTTGGCCTTCACATTATTGCTCTTTTTAAAATAAATCTTTTAAAAACCATGGGATAGCAATATTAAGGACTTTGGCAAAAAAAAAAAAAAATCAGTAATTTAGAACTTAATTTGTCAGTAAGTAATGGACCAGCAGAAGGATTCTATAACAGCTGCAACTTGCTGTCTTATACAGGATAAGAGGTTCTAATCAGCAATTAGATTTGTCAGTATCAATTCCTTGGACCAAGGTTTTGTTGTTGTTTTATTTTTTGCTTCTTTGCCAGTAAAGAATCAAACAGCAAAATTTCTTGGAAAAGCATAAATAAATTAGTAGTTTTAAATTATTACTTCTATCATTTGCTTTTAATTTTTAAGAGTTAATAGAAAAGAAGATTTTTGTGTGTAGTCATTATTTGAGGATTTAAAATGAAATCAATGACACTCTACAATGACAGATGGAACTTCTGTCATTTACATTGAGAGAAAGCTGAGTGCTCTTGGTGCACTGAATTTTAATTTAGTGGTTATAAAAAATAATTTCAAAAGTTGGTTTGAAAATTACTCATTTCTTTTTATGAAGTGATTACAAAACTACATTGCTTGGATAATTTTTTTTTTTTTTTTTTTTACAATTTAAGGCATCTGTAACTCATATTGAATATAGAGAGAATAAATTGAGCTCCACTCAGAGTAATTTTATGTAAAACCTTTTCTATATAGACAATGCACCCCACCACATTTTTCATTCTCTCTGCCATTGAGCTCTGATTTTTGAGTTCATGTCATATATTACAATTAGTCTTTGCAGGTTTATTCATGTGTTTACCTGTTTATTGTCTCTCTCTATAGACTAAGAGCTGCAATATGGCAGAGATCACTTATGCTTCTTTTATGACTGAGGATTTGGCATAGGGTAAGTGCTCAAGTTTTAGAAACTGAGAAGCAAAGTTTTTATCTTCTGTTTGGAATCAAGGTGTGAGATCAGATAACATGCTTTTGAGTTAAAATTCCTAAGAAGTTTTGGTCACCAGAACTTTTATTTCTCTGTTGCTTGACAATTGTAAGCACATTTTCTGCTTTTAGGGATTTTCAGAGTAAATAAATACACTTGCCTGGCACATGGAACAGGATATAGTACACCAAACCTAAGGAGCCTTTTTAGGGTCTCCAATACCTTTTCCAAGCTTATTATTTCTCAATGTATAAGTTTATTATAGAATAATAACCACTAGAACATATGATAACTCTCATAACAATTATCATCCTGCCAACTCTACTTTTTTATGTTTGTTTTCAATTCTGAGATACCACTTGCCCAGGAGAAGTTACAAATGTATTTTCCTGCTGGAAAAATGTACTCCTTTTTAAAATCTGATTGTTGTTAAGATATAACCACTATTTTAAAACCCTGTGTATACAAGTTTCTAAAAACCATAGTTGTTCCCATGGTTCTGTTGGCTTATTTTCAGCATTACACAGATGAGTAAATGAAGGCTCTGAGAGGTTAAATACCTTGCCTGAATTTTTTCAGCTGGTGCTTGATGGAGCTAACATTCAAAACCAGGTCATCAAATTGTGAACAAGGCTTATGCACTTAACCACTACTTCACTGCTATTTATAGCTTCAACAAACATCTCAGTTTTGTCTCTGCAATAGGTAAAGGTAATGGGCTTAGGAGTTGTACTATAACCCAGGGTTTAACATGTAAGAGGGGTGAACTGACCTCATTTTGTGAAAAATGTAGAGTGAAAAGGCCACAAATGGGTATTTAGGGGGAAAAAAAGTTGGAAAAAAACGGACTCTCTTCTTGCCTTTTATGTTCATCCCCATTATATTCCTGACCTTAATGAAATTTCTACCTAGAAAAGAGTATTCTTGATTCAAATTGAGAAGAGATACAATAGCCTTGGTGTCCTTTGGCCAACAATATGACACTGTGGACCCAGGGAAGTAACAGCCTCATTAAGCCTAATTACAATGAAATTCACAGACACATACTCTCTAACAAGGACCTTGGCCATCCTTTCAATTAGTTCTCGAGGCACTGAATGTTGGTTAACTACTGCCTAGGTGAAAGGATGTTTGAGACAGGAAATCACCGCTGAATTATTTAGCCCAAGTGTAGGAGACTCCATTTTGGTCACATGGCCCTTTCTTTCTGTCAGCTTATTTCATTTGGAATTCATATAATCAACCATTAGTGACCCCTGCTACATACAAAGAACTGAGTAATTTTTACACAGCTCAAAGAAACAAAGATAAATACTTTATTCTTAAATTGTTTTAAATTATGGTTTGATAGGAAATCTGATTCATTTTCAGAGTAATAATTTGAATGCTACAGATGGAATCCACTCTCTCCCCTCCAAAATTTCTCTATCTCACCATCCTTGTCATAGTGTCATTCTTGAAGTACAGTCAACAATTACTTACTTCTCAATTCCCCTCCCTCAAAATACTTTTGCATATAAGTGCTGTGTATATACATGTGTATATTCATAATATACTTATTTTATGTACATAAGACTACAATTTAATAATGTTCTACATCTTAATGTAATAACAATAAAACTTGAAATACTTCAAAAAAGTATGGAGAGAATAAAGTAAAAAGAAAGAATAACCCAGTGCATGGGTATAGCAAAATTGCTTAATTAATTTCTACTGAAGGATATTTATGTCTTTTACTGCAACACTGCAGTGAATATTCACATTTATATCTTTGTGCTTTCATCCAAAGCTATCTATGTTGAATTTGTGTTAATGGAATGACTGGGTCAGAGAGTATCTGTGTTTTAATTCAAACAATTTAGTTATTACTAAGCTGTCTAACAAATAGATTTTACCATTTAAGTTCTTTACCATCTTAAGTGCAAGAATGGTTGGCAAGCAACTATATAAATAGCTTTTTAATAATTGAAATAAAACATGTGCATCATTAAAAATATTTCATAATACAGAAAAGCTCACAATTAAAACAAACCTTTTGTTTTGTATACCCTGTTCTGTTCCAAAATAGGATTAAATTTTAACTCTTTTATCTTTGTTAAATTCTTCTAGCTTTGATATTGTGATTTAGAGTATGAAATATTTATTTGGTCATTGTCTTGTTTCTGGCACAGAGCTATTAAAACACTTGGAATTTCCTTTGTGAAGAGAGAAGTAAAAGTGTCTTTTGTTTTGTTAGTGAAATGACTTGGATAACTCCTAAGGATGTGGGCTGGTTGCCAGAGGAGCCAACTCTATGTTTAGATGGTTGAGTTGTAACTTTTAGTCCCACCCCACTGATCTCTGGGGAAGAGATAAGGGGCTAGAAGTTGAATCAGTCACCAATGTCCAATGAGTTAATCAATCATGTATATATAATGAACCCTTCTTAAAAAATCTAAAATTGAAGGGATTCAAAGCACTTCTGGGTTGGTGAACACCAGAAGGTACTGGGAGAGCAACTTGCCTAGAGATGAAGAGGAAGCTCTGAGCCCTTTCCCCACACTTTGCCCCATATACCTCTCCCATCTGGTTGTCCCTGAGTTAAATCTTTTAAGATTAACCTGTAATCTAGTAAGTAAAATATTTCTCTGAGTTCTGTGAGGTAGTCTAGCAAATTAATCAAACCCAAGGAGGAGGTCAAGAAGACTCTGATCTATAGCCAATTGGTCAGAAGTACAGGTAATAAATGCCCTGGGCTTTCAGTTGGCATCCTGAGTTATAAGGGGTCACTGGAACCTTCAAACTATAGTCAGTTGGTCAGAAGAACAGGTGACAGCTTAGACTTGTGACTGATGTCTAAAGTTGGAGTGGACGTGGAGCTGGCGTAAGAAGCAATATTGTAGAGTCGAACTCTTAACCTGTGAAATCTGATGCTGTCTCTGGGTGTACAGTGTCAGAATTGAGTTGAATTCTTGGACACTATGTTGGTGTCCGACAACTGCTTGTTGGTAATGGGAAATCCCCCCCTCCCCAACCATGAACTGGAATTGGGCCTTCCACATCTCTAAATGATGTTTCACTAAGACTATTGATTAATATATTTTACACATTACATAATCCACACCTATTATGACAAATGGGAATTTGTCATACTTTCTTACATTCTTAGTCACTCGTATGATTGCCAGCTTCCTTCTCTTCAACATGGTTGTTCACCACAGTTACATATTGTAATGCCATGTTCTTCAGTGGTTTTATGCAGTATATAAGCCTTATTTCTAATTTCATTAAATATATTTTATCTTGGATACTCCTTTATTAGGCTGAAAACACTTCCCCCTTCTTAAGGAATGGGTCCATTCCCTTGCTGAATATTTTAATTCTTTCCAGTCTTGCTTATTTATTGTGAAGAAAGTTCTATAGAGGAGCAAAATTTGCCACCCCAAAGTGTTGCTGACCTAGCCTCTGACCACCACCAAACTGAATCACAGAGACAGTTTTGAGTGAAGTAGAAAAGAAAAGCTTTATTGCAGGGTACTAAACAAGGAGTCCAGGAAAGTGGAAGTGAAAGTCGCCTGGAATACAGGAGACCCAGTTTTGACTCTTTGAGACCCCATGGACTGTAGCCCTCCAGGCTCCTCATTATTTTGTATTACATATTTGATAATTTTTTTTCTATTATCTTTATCCCTTATTTTGGAACTCACATTTGTGATTTTGGACTTAAGAACTGATGCTCTCTCTGTTTATCAAAATGCATCTCTGTATATCTTTTATTTTTCCTGAGAGTGACTCATACGAGGACAACACTAAAATTCTCTGTCTTGTTCCATTTTGTTCTATATGCCCTTATGATATGATCACATTCTCAATATAGACATAATTATTAAGAGAGTATATGTGATTCAAATGGTATGGGTTAGGCACTTGATAAATTATTAGTTAAATTTGTGAATAAAGATATATATTTCATATTTTAAAATCACATTTTGCATGTGCATGAAATCCTATTTGTCTTTTAAGTACTTCCTACATAACATTTAAGTACATTCATCAAATGTCATGTGTGCTATATATGAGAAAGAAAGAAGAAAGTGAAGTCGCTCAGTCATGTCTGACTCTTTGCGACCCCATGGACTATAGCCTACAGGGTCCTCCTTCCATGGGATTTTCCAGGCAAGAATACTGGAGTGGGTTGCCATTTCCTTCTCCAGGAGATCTTCCCAACCCCAGGATTGAACCCGGGTCTCCCGCATTGTAGGCAGACACTTTACCGTCTGAGCCACCGGGGAAGCTCTGCTATACATGAGAGACCGAGACAAAGAAAATATGTATAATTAAATGTATATACACATACATGCCACTAAAGGACACTACCAATAAGTATAATTTTCCTGTGCTTTGATTTGCATTCTTACTTTCCAAGTAAGCAACAGCTACCCTGATAGACTGTACTATAAGCTCGCGTGTGTGTATGTGTGTGTGTGTGTGTGTTCGTCGCTCAGTTGTGTCCAACTCTGCAACCCCAGACTGCAGCTTGCCAGGCTCCTCTGACCATGGAGTTCTCCAGGCAAGAATACTGGAGTGGGTTGCCATTCCCTTCTCCAGGGGATCTTCCCAACCCAGGGATCAAACCCAGGTCTTCTACATTGCCAGCAGATTCTTTACTGTCTGGGACACCAGGGAAGCCCACTATAAGCTCTTAGCCAATAAGAATCAGTACCCCATATTGAAATATTCTGTACCAACAAGTGCTTTACCATGATATTTTATTTCAATATATACGTATTATGTATGTAGTTTATTCCACTGTATTCAGTATTATATGTTTTAGCAAGGCTTTTGACCCATCAAGACTAATAAGACCCTTAAGAAGAAACACAGGGAGACTACCATTCTATAATCTTAAATACAAATTTTATAACATCTTCAGGTGGCAGGAGGTACAAATTAATAGCTAAATAGAGATTGTGGAAAAACATTTGACTTTATAAAGGCAACTATAAACTTCTATGGAATCTGAAGGGAATGTCCAACACTTGTTTGAATAACAAATGGAATTCACTTTGGCTAGATCCCTAAAAGAACTTTTAAAATGGGAGAGTAATTGCCAATATATGAAGTCAGAAACACAGCTCCATAGTAGTGCATATCTCTGGTTTGGTTAATTCTTTCAGTACTGGTAGCTATTCTCCTTTTGCTAACCAGGATATATGTGAAAGAGTCCTGTTACAAAGCTGAAACATAATTAATATGTAGAAGCTATTATTGACTAGATATAAACTTAGGCATCTGAATCTTGGCCTTAAGATGGGCAACATAGAGCTCTTTCATGATTTATATCACCCTATGTTAATCGGTGGCTCAGATGGTAAAGAATCTGCCTGCAATACAAGAGACCCAGGTTCAATCATTGGGTCAGGAAGAACGCTAGAGCAGGGAATAGCAATCCACATCAGTTTACTTGCCTGGAGAATTCCATGGACAGATGAGCCTGGCAGATTACAGTTCAGTCCATGGGGTCACAAAGAGTTGGGCACGACTGAGCAACTAACACTATCACTGTATGTTAATTGCATTATGGATGTGTGTCTCTGTGTGTGTCCACACTATATACCACATTTGTCTTTTTTCTACTATGAATAATATCCCGTCAAGAAATTTAATAGAGAACTTAAGTATAAAATTTGTGAATTGAGGTATCCATATCCTAGTGATCAGAACAGTATACTGTGATGTGCTTAAATAATAGAACCATATAAAGACAGGGATAAATAGGTTAGAATCTGGGATAAGAGCAAAGGGGCACTTAAGATAATAGAATTCGATGTGATATCATAAAACAAAGATTCCAGTGGAAAAAAGAAGAAAAAAAGTAGAGAAATGAGCAGTTTATCTGAAGAGATGAGAATATTAGCTAATTTTTTAAAGCCTTTGATTCACAGGAAGTGAAAAGAGACCAAAAACTGGAGACAGTATAGCAAACTAAAAAAGCAATGCTGATAGAGAAAATGAAGTTTACAGAATTGGAAAGAAGTGAAAAAATGACTACTGACTAAAACTCACCAGGGAATACTTCTTTAAAAATGTGAACATACATAAACCAGCAGGACCAAATAAAATGGATCCCTGGGTGTTGAAGGAATTGACTAATAAACTACCCAGCACAACCACAATTGTAGCTGGAAAGTCATGGAGCACTACAGAGAGCTAGAAAATTGGAAAACAACAAGAAATGTGGCATCATTTACTGAAAAGGGGGAAAGCATTGTTCTATCATGTACCTTCCAATAAACTGAATGCCAACACTTTAAAAAACAAAATAGACTATTAGAGCTGCCCTACTTGAGTTCCTCCAGGCAAGCATTTTAGTGTGCATGGTATATGGCTCAATTTGCAGGGCAGTAGTAAATTCCATAAATAATATTTGTTGAAAAGCATAACTGAGTCACAATCCACATAATCTATTTGGTGAATTCACTTGTTTCTCCCACAAAATCATGTATAGGCTAGATAACAGAAATTATAAATATTATAGTTAAACATTCTTGATATTGACAAGATAGGATAATTCACCCAGGTTAAGATTAATTTGAAATGAGTTTTATTTTATTTCATCTTAGAGCTCCCGTAGGCTTATATGTTAGGCAGGGCTGAATTTGAATCCCTGCTTGGGCTTCCGTGGTGGCTCAGAGGGTAAAGCGTCTGCCTGCAATGTGGGAGACCTGGGTTCGATCCCTGGGTTAGGAAGATCCCCTGGAGAAGGAAACGGCAGCCCACTCCAGTATTCTTGCCTGGAGAATCCCGTGGATGGAGGAGCCTGGTGCAGGTTACAGGCCATGGGGTCACAAAGAGTCAGACATGACTGAGCGATTTCACTTTCCCCCAATTTATGTTTTAACCAGAGAAATTTATCAAATCTTTCTAAGTCATAGATTATTCATCTACAATATTGTCTTAATGTAAGGTCTATTTGTATATTTATGTGTGATATTTTTTGTAAAGAAAATATAGCAGTTACTGTGAAACTTAAATACATAGCATAAGGAAACAAGCTGATTACATAGCACAGAACCTAGAAAAATATGAGGGGTTCAGGAAATATAGTTCCATTTTCTTTTTCAACACAATAGCATCCTTCAATTCTCTTTAGTACAACAGTTGTTTTGAAGATAATTAAATGGATATACTTAGTTATCTGTATTCGTATTAGTTTGAAATTGGTGATCTCTAAAGGAAAATAAGCTTGGCCTATATAATTATTGTAAAATATATTATTTTTTGGTTTTATACTTGAAAATAAAAATATTTCTATTCTTCTACAGAAATACTGACTGTTAATTGACCTTAATAAAATGAACTTCCAAAACTGCTTAAAAACCCTCCCAACCAATGGGAACGTCTTCCAAAGTCCCACAGTTAGGCTATACAACGTTCTGAAAGTCAACCAGTTGGTGGCAGCCACAATCCTATGACTGAGGCCAAAGGTCATCCAGTCCCTAGGCACTCTTGCTTCTGGTTAGCCCACCAATTTCTGATATGCGTTTCCTAAAATCCATGTCTAAAATCAACAGTGTACTTTGTTCAGAAACACTGTGTCTTTCAAGCACAACTCTCCATTGCTGAGTAAGATATATACAGTTTTATTTCAAATACTCAGTGGCAATTACTTCCTTCCACATACTTCAGTTCAGTTCAGACTCTCAGTTGTGTCCATTTCTTTGTGACCCCATGGACTACAGCATGCCAGGCCTCCCTGTTCATCACCAACTCTGAGAGTTTGCTCAAACTCATGTCCATTGAGTCGGGGATGCCATCCAAACATCTCATCCTCTGTCATCCCCTTCTCCTCCTGCCCTCAGTCTTTCCTGGCATCAGGGTCTTTCCAATTAGTCAGTTCTTCACATCAGGTAGCCAAAGTATTGGATCTCCAGCTTCAGCATCAGTCCTTCCAATGAATATTCAGGACTCTTTTCCTTTAGCATTGACTGGTTTGACCTCCTTGCAGTCCAAGGGACTCTCTTGAATTTTCTCCAACACCACAGTTCAAAAGCATCATTTCTTCAATGCTCAGATTTCTTTATGGTCCAACTCTCACATCTATACATGACTACTGGAAAAACCATAGCTTTGAGTAGATGGACTTTTGTTGGCAAAGTGATGTCTCTGCTTTCTAATATGCTGTCTAGGTTGGTCATAACTTTCCTTCCAAGGAGCAAGAGTCTTTTAATTTCATGACTGCAGTCACCATCTGCAATGATTTTGGAGCCCCCCAGAATAAATATACTATTTCCATTGTTCCCCCATCTACTCGCCATGAAGTGATGGCACCAGATGCCATGATCTTAGTTTTCTGAATGTTGAGTTTTAAGCCAGGTTTTTCACTCTCCTCTTACTTTCATCAAGAGTCTCTTTAGTTCTTCTTTGCTTTCTGCCATAAGAGTGGTGTCATCTGCATATATGAGGTTATTGATATTTCTCCTGACAATGCTGATTTCAGCTTGTGCTTCATCCACCCTGCATTTTGCATGATGTACTCTGCATATAAGTTAAATAAGCAGAGTGACAATATACAGCCTTGACGTACTCCTTTCCCTATCTGGAAACAGTCTGTGGTTCCATGTCCAGTTCTAACTGTTGCTTCTTGACTGTACAGATTTCTCAGGAGGCAGGTAAGGTGGTCTGGTATTCCCATCCCTTGAAGAATTTCCCACAGTTTGTTGTGATCCATAATCAAAGGCTTTAGCATAGTCATTGAAGCAGAAGTAGAAGTTTTTTTCTTACTTTTTCGATGATCCAATGGATGTTGATAATTTGATCTCTGGTTCCTCTGCCTTTTATAAATATAACTTGGACATCTGGAAATTCTCAGTTCACATACTATTGAAGCCTAACTTGGAGAATTTTGAGCATTACTTTGCTAGAGTGTGAGATGAGTGTAATTGTGCAGTAGTTTGAACATTCTTTGGCCTTGTCTTTCTTTGGGATTGGAATGAAAATTGACCTTTTCCAGTCATGTGGCCACTGCTGTGTTTTCCAAATTTGCTGGCATATTGAGTGCAGCACTTTCACATACTTAAAGGACAATATTCAGAAAAGTTGAAATTATAGTTCAAGTCATTTGTAAACAGTCTGGCTATCTTTTGGGTCATATTTTGCTATATTATATTCATATTAATAATTTCTGAGACTGAATAAAAAACTAGCTCTCTTGGCCATTTTATAATTTATCTTTTGCTTAAACCCCAAATAAATGATATATTATAGTCTATCTATGAATCAGCATTTACTTAAATTCAAACAAGATCTATAACCCAAGAATTACACTTATCACTATACTAAAAGCTTTGTGAGATGAAATCTTCAGGTAAAGGAACAGAAAGTAGAATTGTTCAATAAAGAATTATATGTGGTGCTGGTGCCTTCTGGATTTCATCTCCTAGCTTTACCAGGTACAAAGGCAAATACTAGCAACTAATCTCAACTCTGTAAGCTTTTCAGTAAGGTCTTCATTTCTACCAGGATAATTATGAAATCATTAGTTGTCATTCAAACTACAGGATCCCTCAATAACTCTGATCTTCTCTTACTAGTGGAAGCACTTTATTATTTGAGGAAAATAGCTTTATTTTGTTTAAAAGTCTGTGGTAACATCACCTGGGGCTGAGGCCTATCCTACCCCTCATTTAAACTACTAACTTGGCCTTTATAGTTGTTGGATAGCTCTCAGAGAATAACTGTGGACTATTACAAACTTAATCACACAGTGACTCCAATTGCAGCTACTCTTTAAGATGTACTACCTTTACTGAAATAAATCATCTCTTTCCCCCATACTATTTTGCAGGGATCACCAAAATCAGTTTGCTATCACCTGACTCAAACAAGATGAGGCCTTCAGTCTTGTCATAGAGTCAATTCCTCTTATCCATAGCAT
This sequence comes from Cervus elaphus, assembly GCF_910594005.1. NCBI lineage: Eukaryota > Metazoa > Chordata > Mammalia > Artiodactyla > Cervidae > Cervus > Cervus elaphus. The sequence goes on along the minus strand of NC_057825.1, from coordinate 69,313,357 downwards.
AATATAGTCTGCAGAGGTCTTAATGATCTTGCATGCTTGCTAAGTCACTTCAATCATGTCTGACTCTTTGCAACCCCATGGACTGCAACCTGCTAGGCTCTGTCAATGGGATTCTCCAGGCAAGAATACTGGAATGAGTTTCCATGCCCTTCTTCCAGGGGATCTTCCCAAAGCAGAGATAGAACCCATATCTCCAGTGGCTCCTGCATTGCAGGCAAATCCTTTATTGCTGAGCCCCCAAGAAGCCCCTTAATGATTTTGCCATCCTATAAAAAATGACACTGGTCTTCTACACTGAGATATTATACTGATTATATCTGATGAGCAGGAAACAGCAAGTGTTTTAGATGCCTTACTAAAATATGTAATGATTAGAAGATGAGTGAGAAACCTTACAAAAAGTTAGAGGACTCTCATCTCAGTGATATTTCCACAATCTCACACCATTGTCTCCCATCTGAAGGCTTAGTACCCTAGAACATGTAATGCTATAACTTTCATGATAAAAGACAACAGCTGCTCCTAATACCTCCTACTATAGTAACTGGGGATGGGGAGAAAAAGAAAAAAAAAAACTTGATAATTTTATTCTGGGGGAATTTGGAGACAACGTGTACCATATTTGAGTATACTATTGCAATATTTAGATCCACGAGAGCCAACTGGCTGCCAGTTTCAAGGGAAGACCACAGCAAGAGGAGACTCTGCAATAAATTCAGGCTGCACTTCAAACCACTCTACTGCTTGGGCCTTATGATCAAGTTTATCCAATGATATTTGAAGTGTCATTGGTGAAAAAGAATAGTATATTGTGCTGCACAAAATAATAGCACAGTTCTCTATGTGTAAAAACAGATTGGGCAGGTCTGTATAGTATAACTAATATGCATAGGAGTTAGATAGGACACTTTTTGATATCAACTCTTTTTGTATTGTCTTATATCCTTCAATCTGTGGCCCTGAGTTTTGGGGATATACGTTGTTACTTAAGACTAATTGACAGAAGTGGAAAAAAAAAAACAAACTCAAGCCCGGTTAGGAGATGCCTCTAATATGACAGGAATATTACCAAAAAATGGTAATAGAACACTGGAGCCCCACTCAGAGATAATCCTTACTTAAGAAGTATTGTAAAAATTCCTCCCAATGGGAGAAATTTCAAAAAGTACACTTGGTCGTCCACTTTGTCTAATTAAGAGATAGCTAGAAGCATCAATCTACACTCTAATTCATGGGGAGTTGCTAACGGGTTCACTGGATGGTCAAAAACAGGAAAAAAAAACAGGATTGAAAAATTAGTGATGAAGAAGTACTGGGAAGAGGTATGAGTGAACCTCTCAGAATGGGCACAGACTGTGAAGACACTTGAATTTCATGAATTCAGCTAAGAATATCACCTGTAGGGTGGGCTCCTCATAATCCGCTGGACAAAATAACACACTCCATTGATGTCAGCCAGACTATTTCCCCTGTCATCCCAGTGCTTAATCAGTTATCCTCGGAACAAAGAGCTACATTGGCATAATTAGAGGCTATGCATGGGCAAACAATAGTGTATTTTCTTTTACCAGCAATGGCCTGGATAATGATAGTGCTGGTGCCTAATTTTCCAATGGTTGAGATGAACATTGAGCCCTAAATTTGTCATCATTGCCTGGATGTAAAAGTCTGTCACCTTGTGGTAGTTTGTCAAACATTAGATTTATTTCATCATGAACTGGGAAGATTATTTTTCTTACTGAAACAAATTCATGTTCTGGACAAGGGTTTTCCTTCCCTATCTGTAAATAGTCTAGCAACACTACCTTCCAAAACCTCAGAAAATGCCTTATAAACCATTATAGCATTCCACATAGCATTGTTTCTGATTGAGAATCTTATTTTATCAAATAAGATATAACAATGGGCTAGTGTCACTAGAGCTAACATTAAAACGAGCTGGGTTGCTTGAAAGCAGTTGGACTCACTGAAAATTGAAATGGCTTACTGATATCTCCTTTGTAGTATCAACTGGGAAATAACACCCTAAAGGAGAGGGTTCTGTCTTACAGGACCCAGTATGTACTTTGAATCAAAGACCATTATGTGCATTAGTCATTCAATCATTTCTGACTCTTTGTGATGCCATGGACTTAGCCTGCCAGGCTACTGTGTCCATGCAATTCTCTAGGCAAGAATACTTGAGTAGGTTGCCATGCCCTTTCCCAGGGGATCTTCCCAACTGAGGGATCAAACCTGGGTCTTCCGCATTGCAGGCAAATTTTTTACCATGAGTCACCTGGGAAACCCAATGCCATGCTCTCTCCCCATAGCCAGAGTGGTCTGAGAGTCATGAAGTGGGACTGGCTCTTCTCACTATTATACTCAGTAACGTAATATCAGAATATTTATTTTCTGTAATGGAAATCTTAAATCTTGCTGGTTTGGAGGTCTCACTTCCAAAGGAAGAAACATTTTAACCATTGGACAGAGGAATGGCTTCATTGTAGTAGGACATCTGACTGATAGCTAACCATTTTAGATCCTTGTGTGGCTAAAACAACAGGCAGGACTGAGGGTTTCTTTGCTGACTGAAGAGATTGTTCCCAGTTACAAAGGGAAAATCAGATTGCTGCTGTATAATGATGACAAGGAAAACACTGGGCAAAGTCTAAATAGTTCACTAGGGTCCTTCTTAGTATTTATATGCTCAATATGCTAAAGGTTAAGAGAAAACCACAACTGAAAAAAGAAAGATAACAAGAATACAGACACTTTGGGAATAAAATTTTGAGTCATTTGATGACTAAAATCAATGCACAATGTGAAAGTTGTGAGTTTAGTTTCCTTTGGGGCAAAGGAAAGAGGACTATAGCCCAGGAGACAGTCTGTCAGAAAGCTCTGAGGAACTGCTCTGAAGAGGTGGGGGAGAAGATCAGTATTATATATGATTTTAGTGAAGGAGCTACATGGAGCCAACCACCCATTTTGGCAGAGGCTTGCTGCAGGTCACGAGAAACAGTGTTAATGATTTCAATGCTTTTCTAGATATGAGAAGATGCAAGAAATTTGGCTCATAAAATCTTCTCCTGAAAATATCTATCTAAAGGTCTGTTCTGCTAGTTTTCCCCAGAGCACAGAGCAACTCATTCCTCCTCTCCATCAGGCTGTGTTGAAGGTCACGACTGCAGTGGCTAGTAACTTTATTCTTATGGAAACAGATGGCAAGTGCTAATCTTTAGTTGGCACACTCAACCAGGTAAAGAACTTCAACCGAGACCCTGGATAGAGTTGAGGAGAATAGGAAATAGGTAGTACAGGAAGGAATGTCTAAATATCAGATGTTCTCTTTTGACCAATTAAAAAAATGGTGACTGCTATAGCTTTGCATTTCTGTTCTTTACTTATGTATGTGCTTATTTGTATATTTTTTTGCCTTCTTATTTCTATTGTAATTCTAAAGAAAACTGTTGACCATTTGCTTTACAATTTAACATACAGATAACAGAATATTTATTGGTACTGTAACTAAAGTTATGGATATAATAACTGTTGGGATTATGCATTTGGGGGAAAGTTTAAGAACTTCTTCACTTGTACAAAAGGTAGCTGTAACTTGTTCTTGGAAAACTGAGAATGGTTTTGTTGTTATACAGAAGTTCAAATGTAGTAGAAGGGTACATATGAAAGTAAGTAGCCAAGGGATGGACTATAACATTATATATATATATATATATATATATATATATATATATATATATATATATCTGGATATATATATATATCCTTTAGGTATGAAATTCACTCTTCTTTTTTAACCTTTTTATTTTGTATTGGAGTATAGCCAGTGAACAATGTTTTAGTAGTTTCAGGTGAGCAGCGAAGGGACTTAGCCATACATGTACATATATCCATTCTCTCCCAAACACTCCTCCCTTCTAGACTGGCACATATTGTGCTTATAATACTGGAACATTTCTCCTGACCATTGGATTAAAGTTAACTTTTGTTCCAGCTCTTGAAATCAATGAGCTTTCAATGGGCCTGGTAGAAAAACGGTGTCTTCTTTTTGTTACCTGTGTGGGTATCCTCTTAACTTACTATGTTCGGCAAGTCAACAATGTGTAGCAGTCCCCATGACAACTTTGGCCAGCTTTCTAGATCCTAGTATCTTAATGCACAGTGAGTGGTAAGTTCTCTGTACTGCCTCCTTGTTGACAGCTTTTGACTGCAGCCTGAAGTCTGATTCCACAGCACATCTCCCCATGTATGGCATCCCTCACTGTCCGAGAAGGTGGATTCCATCCCAGAAAGTTCCACAAGCACAAATCCTTCATAGAATTGCTTGCCGTTCTGTTGGATATAAACTTACTTTCTCCAGTGAGGTCTAGATGCCAACCTTCAGATTTGCTGTTTTGTTGGGTGTTCTGTTTTAGTCTTAGGGGTAGTGGCTGCTCCCCACATCTACTCTTCACATATTCTTTAGTGTTGTCTTTATAATTTGGTAGCTGATTTCCTATTATGCTAATCCCCTATTATAGTTCTTAATTCTTTATTTATTAAACATTCAAACTTACTGTGTAGTTTGTCTCCTGAATATATCCTGAGAAATTCACCTGGTAATTTCTTATTGATTGCCAGATGTTGTAGGTCAAAATTTTAGAGATTTGAAATGATATTATTTTTCCTTCCAAGTGTTATTAATGTGTTCTCCAGGAAGACTTATCGTATAGGAAGGTGTCATACAATAAACAGGCAAAAAATACGTAGCAAAGTGTCAGATAGTGCTAAGTGGTAGGGTAAAAGTTAAGTAGGGCAAGGAGATATAAAGGAATAGAATGAGACCCTTTCAATAGGCTAATTAAGGAATACTTCTCCCAAGGTGTGTCAAAGAGCAGATTCTTGACTGATGGAGTCATAATGGTCCTTAAAAAAAGAACAGCAAATGAAAAAGCACAAGAGAAGGAGGCATACAGAAAACAAAGGAGATAGATATAGACAATAAGATCAGAAAAGCGAGTGAGGCCCAATCACACAGGATATATTAGGCCACATTGAAACCTCTTTAATTATCTTAGGGTTCCTGCCAGCCTCCCTATAGTGACTCTTCTGTTTTGTTTTGCTTTTGGTAATGTAAAATTGGTATACAATCAGAGGTAGCATTTTGGATGTGATTAGTGCTAAACCTTCAAGTATTAAAAATGTTCAGTGAAACATGCAGGACCAAAAGACAGACAGTGAAACTGCTGTCACAGCTGTCTTAGTTTGAATTCCCCTGACATCAGAGCCTAAAATAAAGACTTGGGAGCAGGTAGTTTAAAGCAGGTGATACTTGGCCGCAGGAGTGAGAATTGGAGAGTAAAGCAAGGAAGAAATAAAAGAAAGTAAAATATTATTATAGAGCTAGTTACATATATGGACAACTGGGATTCAATCCCACTGGGGAACCACTGTTAATTTCTCAAAAGACTGAGGCATTTAATACACCAATTTTACCCAAGTGCCTCACAATTTCCTACTCCCCTTCACCTGCCCACACCCTCACTGTATTAAATCTCTTGTCTCAATTACCCTGCGTGAATCTGAGCAAGATCCTATGGTTTGGTACAAAACTGAAACATGGGGTCATGTTATTGTAAAGTTGGTGAAATGTGCTAATGAAACTTGTGCAGGTAGCTGATAGGTACTTCTAAGCATTTGACTGAGCTACTTAAAATTCACTACTGACTGTGGTTTGGAGTTACCTGGTAGTGGTTTTCTGCTTTGAATTAAATACCAACAGGATGATTCTGGCTGAGACTTGAAGGAGAGTAGCATCAACCCTTTTGAAATCTTCTTGAAACTTGTTGATTTCCAAATATTGGCTTCATGTAGAGATAAAACCTAAAGAATACTAAAGACAAGGAAATCCACTTTCTGCTCTGTTCGCTGAGTCTGGATTGCATGCTGTTTACTTTCCTGATCTTACCTTCCCTCCCTCCCACACTGTGCCCACCCCATCCTCAACCCAACAGCACAAGATATTTAGAAAGAGTGTTGCATGGAAATTCCAGCCAAACAAATTATATCCAAATGTGTACTTTTATAATGTTATTCTACAGTTCTACTGTAAATTGCATTGAAATCTCTATAAAATTACTTTCAAAATTGAGAACAATAAACATTTATTTAATAATCTGAGATCATCACTATTAAATTCAACTGCTATTATTTCTTAATGCTATTTGATAATTGTATTAATAGTATATAATATCTGGCCTTAGTTTTTTTTAATTAAAAAGCATTACATTTTATTTTCAAATTTATAATTTTTGTCTTTTCCTTTTCCATCAAGTATTAGTTTTTCTTTTTGTTGCTCAAGCTACGTTCATTATTATAAGACCCTTCTGTTTGCACTTACCAAATTTTTTAAGGTTGAGAAGCTGATGAACAATAAATAATACATTTTCTATGAATCTAAATAAAAGCAGTTTGACAGATATCTTAGGTATTCAGTAGCCTATTTCTCTTTTGTTGATTTATTGGTATTGTTCCCTCATCCACATCATTTGGTTTATTTGTTAATCAGAAATCTTGAGAAAAATAAGACCTAGAAAAATTCCTTTGGTTCAGACTTTAATTGTTATCCTGGTTTTTGTTTGGCTTGGTTTTACATTAAAACTGTTACATAATTGTACATGCATTAGTTAAGTTTTTGGTGTTTTCTCTTCCTAACACTGTCATCCTCCAAGAACACATACACTCACATACAATTGACTCCTAAAAGATATACCCATTTGAATGCAGAGTTCCAAAGTATAGCAAGGAGAGATAAGAAAGCCTTCCTCAGCGATCAATGCAAAGAAATAGAGGAAGACAATAGAATGGGAAAGGCTAGAGATCTCGTCAAGAAAATTAGAGATACCAAGGGGACATTTCATGCAAAGATGGGCTCAATAAAGGACAGAAATGGTATGGACCTAACAGAAGCAGAAGATATTGAGAAGAGGTGGCAAGAACACACAGAAGAACTATACCAAAAAGATCTTCATGACCCAGATAATGACAATGGTGTGATCACTCACCTAGAGCCAGACATCCTGGAATGTGAAATCAAGTGGGCCTTAGGAAGTATAACTGCATACAAAGCTAGTGGAGGTGATGGAATTCCAGTTGAGCAATTTCCAATCCTGAAAGATGATGCTGCGAAAGTACTGCAGTCAATATGCCAGCAAATTTGGAAAACTCAGCAGTGACCACAGGACTGGAAAAGGTCAGTTTTCATTCCAATCCCTAAGAAAGGCAATGCCAAAGAATGCTCAAACTACCACACAATTGCACTCATCTCACACGCTAGTAAAGTAATGCTCAAAATTCTCCAAGCCAGGCTTCAGCAATATGTGAACCATGAACTTCCAGATGTTCAAGCCGGTTTTAGAAAAGGCAGAGGAACCAGAGATCAAATTGCCACATTCCACTGGATCATCGAAAAAGCAAGAGAGTTCCAGAAAAACATCTATTTCTGCTTTGTTGACTATGCCAAATCCTTGACTGTGTGGATCACAATAAATTGTGGAAAATTCTGAAAGAGACGGGAATACCAGACCACCTGACCTGCCTCTTGAGAAACCTCTATGCAGGTCAGGAAGCAACAGTTACAACTGGACATGGAAAAACAGACTGGTTCCAAATAGGAAAAGGAGTACATCAAGGCTGTATATTGTCACCCTGCTTATTTAACTTATATTCAGAATACATCATGAGAAACGCTGGGCTGGAGGAAGCACAAGCTGGAATCAAGATTGCCGGGAGAAATATCAATAACCTCAGATATGCAGATGACACCACCCTTATGGCAGAAAGTGAAGAAGAACTAAAGAGACTCTTCATGAAAGTGAAAGAGGATAGTGGAAAAGTTGGCTTAAAGCTTAACATTCAGAAAACTAAGATCATGGTATACGGTCCCACCACTTCATGGCAGATAGATAGGGAAATAGTGGAAACAGTGGCTGACTTTATTTTTCTGGGTTCCAAAGTCACTGCAGATGGTTATTGCAGCCATGAAATTAAAAGATGCTTACTCTTTGGAAGGAAAGTCATGACCAACCTAGACATCATATTAAAAAGCAGAGATGTTACTTTGCCAACAAAGGTCCGTCTAGTCAAGGCTATGGCTTTTCCTGTTGTCATGTATGGATGCTAGAGTTGGTCTATAAAGAAAGTTGAGCGCTGAAGAAATGATGCTTTTGAAATGTGTTGTTGGAGAAGACTCTTGAGAGTTTGTTGGACTGCAAGGAGATCCAATCAGTCCATCGTAAAGGAGATCAGTCCTGGGTGTTCATTGGAAGGACTGATGTTGAAGCTGAAACTCCAATACTTTGGCCATCTGATGCGAAGAACTGACTCATTGGAAAAGACCCTGATTCTGGGAGGGATTGGGGGCAGGAGGAGAAGGGGACGACAGAGGATGAGATGGCTGGATGGCATCACCGACTCTAGGGACATGGGTTTGGGTGGACACAGGGAGTTGGTGATGGACAGGGAGGCCTGGCGTGCTGCGGTTCATGGGGTCACAAAGAGTCAGACACGACTGACTGACTGAACTGAACTGAACTGAATAAATGTGTGTATGGATATAATCCTATTTCAGGGTAAACCAGCATTATCAAAGATATTTACCAAAAATATGTGTATCCATTTTTTCATATTAAAATTATTCTTCCCACGGAAATAATAATATCTTATTATCAGATAAACAAAAATAAAGTTTTCCGTAATTTAGATACAAGTAGGCTAACACTAGCACCTCGCATTAATAAGATATATAACTGCCTGAGAGTTGGACTGTGAAGAAAGCTGAGCACCGAAAAATTGGTGCTTTTGAACTGTGGTGTTGGAGAAGACTCTTGAGAGTCCCTTGTTTGCAAGGAGATCCAACCTGTCCATCCTAAAGGAGATCAGTCCTGGGTGTTCATTGGAAGCACTGATGCTGATGCTGAAACTCCAATACTTTGACCACCTCATGCGAAGAGTTGACTCATTGGAAAAGACCCTGATGCTGGGAGGGACTGGGGGCAGGAGGAGAAGGGGACAACAGAAGATGAGATGGCTGGCTGGTATCACCGACTCGACGGACATGAGTTTGAGTAAACTCCGGGAGTTGGTGATGGACAGGGAGGCCTGACGTGCTGAGATTCATGGGGTCGCAAAGAGTTGGACACAACTGAGCGACTGAACTGAACTGAGGCTAACACTAGTACCTCACATTAATAATATATATAACTGCCTTTATTACTGTCTATAATATTGTGTATGCCTGTGTACATGCTAAGTCGCTTCAATTGTGTCCAAATCTTTGCTACCCTGTGGACCATAGCCCACCAGGTTCCTCTGTCCATGGGATTCTCCTGTCAAGAATACCGAAGTGGGTTCCTGTGCTCTCCTCCAGGGAATCTTCCTGACCCAGGGGTCAAACCTGTGTCTCTTAAAACTCATGTGCTGACAGACAGGCTCTTTACCACTAGTGCCACCTGAGAAGCCCAATATTATGTATAAATACATTATATTGTGTATAAATATATTTATTATATACATAATATACTTATCACTGCCTTTGTTTTCCACAAACTGAGAAGCAGAGGTTTAGAGAAGCTAATAATTTTACCGTGTTCACATATTTATTTAGTGACTGGCATAGCTAAGGTTTAAGTGAATTTCTAACCAAAGTTACATTTGTAAATTTACTTAATAGAACTCTATATTTGTGCAGTCATTGATTTTTTTTTAACAGTTGCAGCCTCTTTCCTTTGACTCCCCAAATAAGTTATCATGGAAGTGTGAAGCATTGCCTTTCTACAATAATGGATAAAATATGAATGCTTTCACTTGCAGGGGATATATTTTCTTTTTGCACACTTCCACTCATTTATGTCATTTAGTTACATCAGAAATACAATATCTTATTTCTTACTTTAATAAATTCTGTTTCCAACAAGTACCAAGATAGTTCATGAAGCAAATTAAAAAAAAATAATGACTGTGGGGTTAGTTTCTAACAAGGAAAAAGTTACATCCACTTCTTTATTCTCATGATGACAAACAAAAATTAAAAACATAAACACTTTTCTTGCTAATGCAAAACAAAACAGAAACAAAGTCTTTGGACTAACTTCATTTTAATTCCTTTGAAACTCCTCTGCATGTACTGAAAAGGCATAATAAAAGCAAAACTGGCAACCACAGGATTAACTGACTCCAAAAGACACATCTCAGGATCTATTTAGGGTTATAATTTTTTAAATAAATATATGCAAATTTTAAAATGTTTGAGAAGATGCATAACTTTAAAATATTCTTTTGAAGGGTATATGATCAAAAACTTTAAAGGTAACTGTCCTTCAATAGCATGCGTTGATTTTTCCTGCCCACTAAAAGCAGAATTAAAGATCTATGACTAATTTCTGTTCTCCATTAGCAAAATCCCTTATTTTAAATAAGGGACCAAAATAAATAACAAATACAAATATTCCTTTCTTAAATAATCATTTGATTAAAAATAATTTGTGCTTGAGTTTTATGTTTCAATAAAATAAAAAGGTTGTTATTGGAAATACCTATACATGTACAATTTCTGCCTTTAATAAACAAGCCAAAGTGATAGGGAAATTAGCCTAGGTTGCAACAGAGAATTGAATACAAAGAATTAGGAATTCTGTGGATCCCTTCTCCTAGTACAGGGCAAGAATTACTGGTCAAGTCCTTGTTTGCATTTGCTAGGAACATTGGTTCAGAGATAACTTCTTACTTGTCAGCAGTCCCCGGTGTTCTAGAGTTTCCTTCCATGTTTGTTTCATTTATTATGAAATACTTGAAATACACAAAACATGCAAAGAATAACAATAAATACCCATGTGTCTATCACCAGGTTTAAGAAATGTTGACATTGTGCTGTATTTGTATTTTATTCTTACAGAATTGAAAGATTTACCAGTATAATTTATATCTACTTTATCTTCCTGCCCAAATATTCCTTTCCCTTTCTCCCCAGATAGAGTCAGTGCCTACTTACATATTTATACTTTTACAGCATATGTACATTGCATCGACCTATACATTATACAGTGTTTTGGAAATTTTAAGCTTTATATAAATTGCATTATACTATGCTGTCTCTTCCCCCTTGTAGTAAATATGCATTTAAGCAGTGTTGCTTTAGAATTGATTAGCTCTAGTTTTGTCATTTTATCTTCAGAATATTATTCCATTTTATGAATTAATAAACCAAAGTTTTATTTTCTCATTCTTCTTTATAGATATTTAAGCCCCCCCCCCCACCTTCATGTTTCTTTGTTTATTGATTAGTTTTGGTATCACAAATTATGTTGTATCAATAATGCAACATAGAAACAAATTCAAACTTAGCAGTTTTATTCATAAGAAAAGCAATTGCCATAGGAATAACACTCCAATTTAGGAATTCTGCAAGCCTCTTAATCAAATAAAAAAATATATTTGATAGAGTAAACATGAAGAAAACAGAAAGAAGCAGAATCTTTAGAGGGGAAGCTAGCCATTCATGGAGAAGTGACCAGTAGGATCTGACAAGAAAACAGCCTCCCAATGATCAGTTGAATATTCACTGGAAGGACTGATCTGAAGCTGAAGTTCCAGTACTTTGGCCACCTGATGCTAAGAGTCAACTCATTTGAAAAGACCCTGATGCTGGGAAAGATTGAGGGCAGGAGGAGAAGGGGGAGATTGAGAATGAGAAGGTTGGATGGTATCATTGACACAATGGATGTGAGTCTGAGACAACTCTGGGAGATAATGAAGGACAGGGAAGCCTGGCATGCTGCAGTCCATGGGGTTGCAAAGAGTCAGACACAACTTAGTGACTGAACAACATGGTCAATGGACTACCAGAAGAAGCTGATAAGGGGAGCTGGTTCTGTCTTTTTGGTGCTTGCATGTGCATAGAGCACATGATGGTCAGGGTTCTATAGGAAGGAGACAAGACTGACTAAAATTTAGTCAAGACAAAGCTGAGGATAAGAAATGGCCAATTGTGAACAGTTGATAATCTTCCCTGCTGTTTAAGAGACAAAATCTGTGCTTAGTTACTATTGGTAATGGAGTAAGAGTCATTGTATGGTTAGTTCAGTTCAGTTCAGTTCAGTCACTCAGTCGTGTCCGACTCTCTGTGACCCCATGAATCACAGCACGCCAGGCCTCCCTGTCCATCACAAACTCCCGAAGTTTACTCAAACTCATGCCTATCGATATATATAACTAGGAAGAGAATTTTTTAAATAAGTACTAAAGGTTGAACAAGTGAATATAACCAGAATATGAGGTTTGGAAGGAGCCAGTTAAAAAGATTCCAAGATGTTTGGCTTAAAGGATCTTCATTTGGATAGTAGAATGAAGACAGCGATGAAAATCTGAGAGTTTCCCAATTTACTGTCTGAATATTTTTGGTGATGACATATATATCAGAGGATTCTAGAAACGTGAACAGGCATCTTCTTCTAAGCACTGTGCATGTGCCTCTTTAGAAAGCCAGAGTCATGTACAGGTAATTGTGAAGGATCTCTAAGTGGAGTTCTGAGGTTCTTTGGCAATGATGCTGAAAGTTCTGGCAATGTTATCCATAGTCACGGATATTTTCTGGGATAGACAAAGGAAGATGCAAGAGTTTTGTCAGATTTCCCGAGTGCCCCACTCAGTAACAGCTTTAGTCACAAAGGTTGTTCATACATGATCTGCTGCAGTACCCAAGTCTTAAGGTTTTACTCTTAATCTTCTAACCTCTTCTTCAAAGGTTTCTTAAGAACCCTCATAGGGCTGCTATTATGTGCCTACCTTTGTAGTTGTAACATGTTAGTACAGACCTTTGAGCTCGTCTCACACTTAGTAGCTCAGTTGTGTCCAACTCATTGTGACCCCATGGACTGTAGCTCACCAGGCTCTGTCCATCAGATTCTCCAGGCAAGAATACTAGAGTGGGTAACTGTTCCCTTCTCAGGGGATCTTCCCAACCCAGAGATCTAACCCAGGTCTCTTGCATTACAGGTGGATTCTTTACTGTCTGAGCCACCAGAGAAGCTCTTGGGCTCATCCAAAGCCCTGGGTATTTAGAGGTAATAGAAAAAATTAAATAGAAAATTTAGAGGTAGAGAAAAATTTAGAGATTGAGATGAGAAAAACAGTCTGGTTCAAAATTTAATAAGCACTATTTATATTTGCTAATTAATAGGATCCAGTTCAGTAGGTAGGAATTTCAGTACAGTTCAGTTCAGTTGCTCAGTCCATCACCAACTCCCGCCATTTACTCAAACTCATGTCCATTGAGTTGGTGATGCCATCCAACCATCTTATCCTCTGTTATCCCCTTCTCCTCCCGCCTTCAATCTTTCCCTGTATCAGACTCTCTTCAAATGAGTCAGCTGTTCACATCAGGTGGCCAAAGTATTGGAGTTTCAGTTTAAACATCAGTCCCTCCAATGAATACTCAGGAGTGATCTCCTTTAGGATGGATTGGTTGATCTCCTTGTTGGCTAAGGGACTCTCAAGAGTCTTCTCCAACACTACAGTTCAAAAGCATTAATTCTTTGGTGCTCAGCCTTTTTATAGTCCAACTCTCAAATCCATACATGACTACTGGAAAAACCATAGCCTTGACTAGATGGACCTTTGTTGGCAAAGCAATGCCTCTGCTTTTTAATATGCTGTCTAGGTTGGTCATAACTTTCCTTCTAGTGAGTAAGCATCTTTTAATTTCATGGCTGCAGTCACCATCTTTAGTGATTTTGGAGCCCCCAAAAAACAAACTCTCACTATTTCCACTGTTTCCCCATCTATTTGCCATTAAGTGATGGGACCGAATATCATGATCTTGGTTTTTTGAATGTTGAGTTTTAAGCGAACATTTTCATTCTCCTCTTTCACTTTCATCAAGAGGCTCCTTAATTTTTCTTCACTTTCTGCCATAAGGGTGGTGTCATCTGCATATCTGAGGTTATTGATATTTCTCCTGGCAACCTTGATTCTAATGTGTGCTTAATCCAGCCCAGTGTTTCTCATGATATATTCTGCATATAAGTTAAATAAGCAGGGTGATAATATACAGCCTTGATGTACTCCTTTTCCTATTTGGAACCAGTCTGTTGTTCCATGTCCAGTTCTAACTGTTGCTTCCTGACCTGCATAGAGGTTTCTCAAGAGGCAGGTCAGGTGGTCTGGTATTCCTGTCTCTTTCAGAATTTTCCACAGTTTATTGTGATCCACACAGTCAAGGATTTGGCATAGTCAACAAAGCAGAAATAGATGTTTTTCTGGAACTCTCTTGCTTTTTCGATGATCCAGCGGATGTTGGCAATTTGATCTCTGGCTCCTCTGCCTTTTCTAAAACCAGCTTGAACATCTGGAAGTTCACGGTTCACGTATTGCTGAAGCCTGGCTTGGAGAATTTTGAGCACTACTTTACTAGCGTGTGAGATGAGTTCAATTGTGCGGTAGTTTGAGCATTCTTTGGAATTGCCTTTCTTAGGGATTGGAATGAAAACTGACCTTTTCCAGTCCTGTGGCCACTGCTGAGTTCTCCAAATTTTCTGGCATATTGAGTGCAGCACTTTCGCAGCGTCATCTTTCAGGATTTGAAATAGCTCAACTGGAATTCCATCACATCCACTAGCTTTCTCATAGTGATGCTTCTTAAGGCCCACTTGATTTCACATTCCAGGATGTCTGGCTCTAGGTGAGTGATCACACCATCGTGGTTATCTGGGTCATCAAGATATTTTTTGTTTAGATCTGTGTATGCTTGCCACCTGTTCTTAATATCTTCTGCTTCTGTTAGGTCCATACCATTTCTGTCCTTTATTGAGCCCATCTTTGCATGAAATGTCCCCTTGGTATCTCTAATTTTCTTGAAGAGATCTCTAGTCTTTCCCATTCTATTGCTTTCTTCTATTTCTTTGCACTGACCACTGAGGAAAATTTTCTTGTCTCTCCTTGCTATTCTTTTGAACTCTGCATTCAAATGGGTATATCTGTCCTTTTCTCCTTTGCCTTTAGCCTCTCTTCTTTTTTCAGCTCTTTGTAAGGCCTCGTCAGACAGCCATTTTCTTTTTTTCATTTCTTTTTCTTGGGAATGGTCTTGATTTCTGTCTCCTGTACAATGTCACGAGCCTCTGTCCACAGTTCATCAGGCACTTTGTCTATCAGATCTAGTCCCTTAAATCTATTTCTCACTTCCACTGTATAATCGTTAGGGATTTGATTTAGGTGATACCTGAATGGTCAAGTGGTTTTCCCTGCTTTCTTCAATTTAAGTCTGAGTTTGGCAATGAGGAGTTCATGATCTGAGCCATAGTCAGCTCCCAATCTTGTTTTTTCTGACTGTATAGAGCTTCTCCATCTTTGGCTGCAAAGAATATAATCAATCTGATTTCATTGTTGACCATCTGGTAATGTCCATATGTAGAGTCTTCTCTTGTGTTGTTGGAAGAGGGTGTTTGCTATGACCAGTGTGTTCTCTTGGCAAAACTCAATTAGACTTTCCTCTGCTTCATTCTGTACTCCAAGGCCAAATCTGCCTGTTACTCCAGGTGTTTCATGACTTCCTACTTTTGCATTCCAGTCCCCTATAATGAAAAAGACATCTTTTTTGGGTGTTAGTTATAAAAGGTCTTGCAGGTCTTCATAGAACCATTCAAATTCAGCTTCTGTAGCATTACTGGTCAGGGCATAGACTTGGATTACCATGATATTGAATGGTTTGCCTTGGAAATGAACAGTAGGCAGATATCAATAGGCAAAACAGTGCCTCATTAGGGACTCTTCAGGTTCATGAAATAATTTCTCCATAAATTTGCATGTTGGAATTCATAAGTGCTCTTTTGATAGAAATGTTGAGAGAAAGAAAATGGCAACGACTCCAGTATTCTTGCCTGGAGAATCCCAGGGACAGAGGAACCTGGTGGGCTGCTGTCTATGGGTTTTCACAGGGTCAGACACAACTGAAGCGGCTTAGCAGCAGCAGCAGCTGGTTTGATCTTCTATGAAGATTGCTAAAACTTCCTCTATATCAACAGTAGGGCTGTTTCACTTTCTTATCATTCATGTGTTTACTGGATGGTAGCCTGCTAGGTTCTTCTGTCCATGGAATTTCCCAGGCAAGAATACTGGAATGGATTTCCATTCCCTTCTTCAGGGGATCTTCCCAACCCAGGGATTGAACCCAGGTCTTCTGCCTTGCAGGCCAATTCTTTACCATCTGAGCCAGCATGGAGGCTATCTCCTCCAATTAAGAAGAGAATGATGATTAGATTTGTACTTACAAAATGACTAGTCCCAAACATATTGGGTAAAATTATGCTTAGGATCATCTAAGTCTATTATATTTATATACTCTTGCCTCCCATAGTAATAGTGTATTTATTGGTATTGTAGCAAAGTATGTTTCCCTGGGTTGGGAAGATCCCCTGGAGACAGGAATGGCTACCCACTCCAGTATTCTGGCCCAGAGAATTCCATGGCCTGTATAGTCATAGGGGTCTCAAAGATTCGGACATGACTGAGTGACTTTCACTTTCATGTTTAATTGTAAACAGTTTTAAGCACATGAAAAGGCCCTTAGTTAAGTCACAACAGAAGCACAAGTTGTCTTTTTTGAAAAGTATTGAAGTTGAAGGAGGGTCCTTTTGAAATCTAAAGTAGAAAGCAAAAGGGCCACTAAATGATAACACAAAGGATGA